>NC_060268.1:105035487-105335487 GCF_021613505.1 Equus quagga | reverse complement strand
ACAAAACTAACATATTTCAGTGACACTCTACCTTAGAAATGTTACTTGAATGACTCATGGAATGTCCCAAAGTCTTCTCATTCTGTAAGAAAACCAAGCAGGTGTTAAGTATCAAGTTTTACTTAAAATGTGCAAAGAAGTAGTTGATAACAATCCTAGTGACAAATCATTCTGTCAACTAGAATTTGCTGAGCACAAACTACTATGTACTGGGCCAGCTATTAGATACTGGAGAAATTGGCAAAGATGAATACAATAGTTTTTGCCCTAGAGGAACTTAACAAGAAGAGAATAGGAATTTGGAATTAAGTGTAAAAATAAGAGGGTAAAAAGTGTTTTAAGACACATTTAAGTGGAGGTTCAGAGGGGAGAAATTGCATGTTCAGTTATATGTGGTGTGGTCCACGCTGTGAGCAGCCACTGAAGGATGGGGAAGAAGAAAACAGGACAGCTGACCCCACCCAGGTTGTCTGGCTGCACAGTGGTGCGTAGGCAGCAGGGACATCACACAGCTCACATCTACTCCCTGAGCCTGTTTCTTCTCCTGGATCAGAGAAATCTGAGTCATGCCAGCCTCCTCCCTCTCACATCCTTCCACCTTCGGTTACAAAGTCTTGTATCAGATTCTTCCTTCTTAATGTCTCTCAACGTCAAATCTCATCTCCATTTCTACCATCAATGCCTTAGTTCAGCTTCTCTTCATTTCTTACATGGAATTCTTGAATGACGTCCCACCTGGTCTCTCTGCTTTTAAGTTGACCTCTTTGACACATAATTGTCACAGACTGAATTGTGTCCCCCCAGAATTCATACACTAAAGTCCCAATCCTCAGGACTCAGAATGGGACTACATTTGGACATGGGGTCTTTAAGGCAATTATGTTAAAATGAGGTCCTTAGGGTGGGCCCTAATCCAATATGACTGGTGTCTTATAGAAGAGGAGATTAGGACAGACACACACAGAGGGAGGACACAGGGAGAAGATGGCCGTCTACATCAAGGAGAGAGGCCAGGAGAAACCAAACTTGCTGACACCTTGATCTAGGACTTCTCCCTTTAGAACTGTGAGAAAATAAATTCCTGTTGTTTTAAGCCCCCAGTCTGTAGTATTTTGTTAACGGTAGCCCTAGCAAATGAATACGATAATCTTCCACACTTTAACTTTCTAACAAAAAGTGACTGTTCTAAACATAAATCTGAGTTTTAAATATAAGAAAGTAACTTTCCCTGAATCCATTCAGCCTTGCTCTAAACCACATGAGTAAAAAAACTATTACAAATGGAAGAGATGATCTCACTTGTATTTTAAAGATTATCTATTCTCTATTCAGTTCAGAGGCCATGCAATAGCCATGGGGAAGAGGAGAGAAGGCTGAGATGTAATGAGCTGGTAAAATTCTTTGGTCAGCGAGAAGTACAAAGGAGCTAGTGGGTCACTGAAGAACTCCTTTGAGAAGAGTTGATTCCATTCCACCACGGCTCTCCTTAAAGAAAGCAAGCCATCAGGAAGTTTTACTTTCTCCTTCCCCTCAACCCACCAACTTACAGACTGCCCTGACTTCTGTACACTTGGCTTTCGAATACCCCTAAAATGCTGATGAAGAAACGTTTTCAACATCTCCCAGGTGGCCTGCCAGCCAGCACTTGTTTTGGCAATGTTGTCTTCTTTGTCTTTATAGCAATGTTGTTTGTGCAGTGTTTTGAATATTTTTATTATATTCTCTCATTTTATAATTCCGAGTGAAAATAAAAGTTCAGTTTCTTAAGTGTTGAGTGTTCAGTCTCAATGGAATGTTTCTTGGTCTTAAGCTAGTCAATTAAATCAATTAGATAGTTAAAAAGGAAAAGAGAAAAATTATAAAGTATACTCAAAGTGTTGACAATCTATCACCAAAGACTGTTTCTAAAAGACCAAATTTAATTAGGAACATCATTCAATCATCTTATTCACAAATTGACTCACTGGGAACGGAGAGTCCCTCTGTTCACAGAAGAGATAAATCTATTACCATTTCAAGTTTCATTCACGAGTCAAGAATGTATTATGGATAAAAACAGGTGTGAATCCTGGTTTACAGGCTCATCTACAGAGATTTACTACTAAATTTTAATTTAGTCTACTAAATTAAAGTACCATATGCCTTGGAGTATTTGTACAGAAAACCAATTATAACCACTATCATATTACCTGCTGCCTTACAAGAAACGGCCAGTTTAACACCATCTGGAAATCTACAGAAAAGTTCTGAGGTACTAAGAGCAGCAAAAATTCATATCCTAGACCTTTCTGACATTCATTATCCATAGAGAATGGATACTGGGGTGGGGAGAGGCCTAGTTGTTAGGTTGACAACGTTATAAATCCAGACTGAGATCTAAGAGTTGATCCTTATGAACCTGAGAAATAAATGTAATGATGCAAGCCTTTACTCTGTTTCCTTCATTAGAGCGATTCAGTACTGTATACTGGAAAATCAAACAAATGACTGGCCCCAGAAGGTACACACGTTTCAAAGCCTGAAGCCTGTCGATATTTAGGATCACTTCTCCACTACCTGACAGGAAATTAACAATTCAGTTCCCACAGATCACGTTTTGTTTTTTTTCCTTACATATCCCTACATTTATCTGAACTTAGTGAAAAATCTAAGTTCAGCACTATAACAGACCTACTTTCTGGAAGCAAATCCCAGGGTTCATTCAAATCAGTTACTCATTCATTCCGTACTTATTTACCATGCGGCTACCATATGCTAACAACAGGATCAGGCACAAAACGTGGACAAAAATCTGACTCCTAGGTCTGTGCCAATGATAATGTCACTAGAGAACTGCTTCAAAATAGTGTTTTGATGAGGAATGTACAACTAGGGAAAAGTTGAAGAATTACATAAAAAAGTACATACATAAATTATATCAGGGTAGGGACTGGCCCAGTGGCACAGTGGTTAAGTGCACACATTCTGCTTCGGCGGCCCGGGCTTCGCTGGTTCGGATCCCAGTTCCGGACATGGCACCACTTGGCAAGCCATGCTGTGGTAGGCATCCTACATAGAAAGTAGAGGAAGATGGGCATGGATGTTAGCTCAGGGCCAGTCTTCCTCAGGAAAAAAAAAAAAAGAGGAGGATTGGCAGATGTTAGCTCTGGGCTAAGATTCCTCAAAAAAAAAAAAAATTACATCAGGGTAGAGTCGGTGACACCATTCTCTCCTACTGTCAAAATAGCATGCTTCTGAAGGAGAAGGAGGAAAGTTTACCAAACACCAATGTCAAGAACTGGAATTATGAATACCAAACAGAAAAAGAGTTCCAGGGGCCAGCCCAGTGGCATAGTGGTTAAGTTCATGTGCTCTGCTTCAGCGGCCCATGGGTCGCAGGTTCAGATTCCAGGCACACACCTATGCACCACTCATCAAGCCATGCTGTGGTGGTGTCCACATACAAAACAGAGGAAGACTGACACAGTGACAATCTTCCTCAAGCAAAAAGAGGAAGACTGGCAACAGATGTTAGCTCAGGCCCAGACTTCCTCACCAAAAGAAAAGAAAACGAGTTCTATTCCAGTTCAAGCTGAAACTAAGATTCAATGCCCAAGTGAGAAAAACCTTGGCAGATAATTTTCATACAACCTTTAATATGTTCAGTCACTGCTTAATGGGTGCCTCCGTCTTGCAGCCCTGGGAGACATGAAAGCCTCACTGCACCCTCCTTCCTCAGAGAAGGTATCAGGGGTGTCACACTGTGCTACCACACACTCCCCGAGCTTGCTCTCCTCTCAAGTCTCTTCAGTGGGCTCTTTCAGTCTACATTAAACAGGAGAGCTGGGACCGGCCCCACAGCCTAGAGGTTAAGTTGGGCGTGCTCTGCTTCAGTAGTCCAAGTTTGCTTCCCAGGCATGGACCTACACCACCTGGCGGCAGCCATGCTGTGGCGGCAACCCACATACAAAATAGAGGAAGACTGGCATAGACATTAGCTCAGGGTGAATCTTCCTCAGCAAAATAAAACCTTAAGAGCTCCTCAAAACACAGATCCACGCTCTCTTCTCATTTGTTGTCTCCCTTAGACCAGTGCTTCTGAAACTTCATGCCCTTGAATCATTCAGGGATCTTGCTAAAATGCAGACTGTTTAGGTCTGAGGCAGACTGAGATTCTGCATTTCCAGTAAGAATGTGACTCCCATGCTGCTGGCTCCCAGACCACACTTTAAAGATGCAAATTTCATTCTAAATCCTGGGCCAGAATAATCCATAAGGGCTATGACTCATTTTTTAAAAAGTAAATCACGACTACTGTAAAAGTATATTTCCAGGTAAAAGATGGCAGTGAGCTCACAATTGAGTTAATACAAATAGATCAATCAGAAAACAGATTGGTAAGTAGACTGGGAAAGACTGAGGGTGTGAGAAAGAAAAGTTTTGTTAATGTAAGAAGTTACCAAATCACAAAGATAAAGATAAGCTCTGTTGAAGAAGGGACATTTCACAATGTAATCAATCCTGTCAGTGATGTTTTGCAAGTCCATGTGTGGCTCCAACAGACTGTACCTTAGGGGTAGAACAGAGACGCAGAGCCCAAAGAGACCAAACGTGCCCCGGAAAGTAGAAGCCAAGAGTCAACAGGAAGACAATGAGGAGATGTCCAAGCAAGTTTCTGGGATTCTGCAGAAAGGAATCAAACAATAGAACTTCACGTGGGAGTTTCCTTGAAACTCTGACCAGGACTAGTCACTAAAAAAACAAAACAAAAAAAACCTACATGTAACAGACATTACTAACTATCTACTCAATATCCATCCCACCAACATAGCTCCAACTTTGTTCTGAGCACCAATAGATCCAACTAAAAGTTCTCACTTTCTCACACTATTTTGCAGTTAAGGGTAGATATGTAAGAAAGTTCTAAAAAAAATTAACCTTGAGGTTTTCTGGGAAAACAATGTGGATTCCTGATACAGCCATTGCTCCTTTCTCCAGCATTCTTCCTTCCCTCATCTACCTTGGAATACAGATGTCATGCCAGGAGGTACAGCAGTCACGTTGGGACCGTGAGGAAAAAAAGCATACACCAGAAGTCTCAAACTTTTTGGTCTCAAGACTCCTTTACAACGTAAAAAATTATTGAGGACTCCCAAAACCTTTTGTTTATGTGGGTTATATCTACTGATATTTTCCATATTAGAAATTAAAATAGACAATTTAAAAAATATGAATCTCAATTCATTTAGAATTAATAATAAACCTAGTTAATATGAATAACATTTCTATGAAAAATAAATATTTTTCCAAACAAAAAATGTAAGTGATCAGAGCAGCATGGTTTTACATTTTCGTAAAGCTGGTTATTGTCTAATTAGTAGAAGACAGCTGGATTCTCATACATTCAATCTCTTCTGATATGTGTTTTGACTGAAGCAAATGACGAAAATTTGGCTTTATACAGTTATGTGGTTAGAAAAGGAATGTGAATTTTAATCACCATTTGAGACAACTTGAATATAATTCTTTGTACTATACAAAAACTCAACAAGTAATTAGCTGTGATGTGGACTCTGAAGTGATATTAATAAACTTTTAATACTCTATTAAAATCATCTGGCCCATCTTTTACTTTGAATTGATCTCTTAAGCAGGCATGACGTTATAACATCACATCTTGGCCATTTAGAAATTACTGGCTCACTGAACTATGCAAATCTCCCAAGACTGACACATTCCATTGTGCAATATCAAAAAAAGCCAAACTCATTAATAGGACCGTCAACTGAATCAGAAGAGACTTTAATTACTGAAAAGCTATCAAGCGCACAGTGGTGGATACAAGTTTTCCAAAATTCTAATTTTTGCTTAGAAACCTCAAATGTTATCACTGGTAATAAAAACTGTTAGTTGCTTTCCTTGAAGTGAAAGATTATCGGCTCATTCATTCAATTTTGAGAAAATCTATGCCAAATACCCAAGTCAGAATAACTACAGTTTGACTGTCAGTCATTCATTCAAATAAAAATTACATCCCGTTTAAAACAAAGTGACTAGTTCAGCGCGCACCTCAGTCACAGAATGTTTTGCCCTGAGGCAACCACCGCACTTCCGGCTGCAGCAGAAATGATTTACACCAGATACGCAAAGAAGGAAAACACACCATCCATAGTGAGAACAGTCAATGATAACTGACACGTTAAAATTAGCATAAAAGGACATCAAAATATTATAACTCTCTTCCAAATGTTCAGAAAGTTAAGAGACATAGGATATAAAAAACATTCAAATCAAACTGCCAGTGATAAGCAAGCACTAAAAAAGCTATTCTAAGAGAGACACTCATTAACACCACAGATAAAACAAAAAGGTATTCTTAAAAAGTGTTCAAGTAGCCCACAGGAAGGCAAGAAAAAGAGAAGGTGGGGGGGAGGCAGAGAGAACAAAGAGAAAACAAAAAGTAAAATGGCAGACAACTCCTAAGACATCACAAACTGTCCTAAGGGCACACAGCAAATACAGAAACATTCATTCAGGAAAATCTACTACATCTCAGTAAGAATGGTGAAAATCTGTGGCATTTGAGCCATAACCCAGTCCCTCCTCACTCTCCCACCTCGGGCTGACAGAAGCTCCACTTTGGGCGGATGAAGCCAAGAAAAAATGGCTCCCGTTCCCCCAGCTCCCAGTCAAACAGAAGGGCATTTCCCAGAGAGGGGAAGGCCTCAAGTGGGACACATCCCACTCCCTCAACTCCATGTTGTAGAAGCCACGTGCCAGGCAAACGTGACTGAGAGGTAGGTCTGAGCTCTCTTCTTTGGCACAGTACCTACTAGCAGGGCAGACGCTCTCCCCAGGACCGTCAGACGAAGAGTAATAGGGCTCCAATTGTGCTGATAGGATGGAGGTCCCATACCAAGAGAGACAAGCCAAGAAAACCACAGGCTACTGCCCTGCCAGTATACTGCTCATAAAGCAGGTGTGTCACTCCAAAAGAAGTGGGCCTCTGCATCTGCCCCCAGCTCTGAGGCACAGGTTTGGGTTCTGCAAAGTGTAAAGGCAGGCCGAAAGAACAGACTGCTCCTAAGCTCTCTCCAAGGAAACAGACATTATTTGGAACAGAGTACGTAGACGTTCAAGCCTAAGGGTACTGTCCAAAATAAGGGTGTTTTAGGGCCGGCCTGGTGGCAGAGTGGTTAAGTTCACCATGCTCCACTTCGGCAGCTCAGGGCCAATCAACAAAACCAAAAGTTGGTTCTTTGATAAGAATAAAAAAAAACCCAGGGCTGGCCCTGTGGCCGAGTGGTTAAGTTCGCGCACTCTGCTTTGGTGGCCCAATCTTCCTCACAAAAAAATAATAATAAATAAAAATGATGTTGTTTAAGTGGTAAGCAATTAAGAGGAGGCTTACTGTCTCCTCTTCACTGGAGAGAGCAACAAGCTAAACCATAAAACAACTAGAAACATAGCACAGAAAACCAGGGACAGAGACAGCTAAGAAGGTCCTCCTAAGGTTAGAAGCAATCTCAAACACTGGCTTCAAAGACAAATACAGCAAAGGGATCTGAAATTACTTGGATGAGACCATGGGCATTTTATGTCAAAGACAATTGTCCAGAACAGCAGAGCAATCAGCTAGCAGTTAATGGACACTAAAAACTAAGGGTGAAATCAACAAAGACAAGAAAGCTTAACAGAGAGATCAAGGAAAGAGACAGCCAAAAAAAGCACCACTAAAAACACAGTCATCCCAGCTTGAGAGTGTGCGAGCCCACGGCTTCCCCTCTGAGGAGCATCATCAGAGGCTATACATTGTGAAAAAAACAGATTTCACTACATAGTCCATGCAAGTCACTAAACAAACAAAGAACTCCCTCCACCGGTTGGGATCCTGGGCGTGGACATGGCACCACTCGTCAGGCCATGCTGAGGCAGAGTCCCAGATAGCACAACCAGAGGCGCTCATAACTAGAATATACAACCATGTACTGGAGGGCTTTGGGGAGAAGAGGAAGAAAAAAAGAAGAGAGAAGACTGGCAACAGTTGTCAGCTCAGGTGCCAATCTAAAACAAACAAACAAAAAAACCCCAACAAGCTTTCATCTAGCCTTATCAAATGAAAAAACAAACACAACTCTACCAAAATTAGTAATAATAGAGTATTACCAACTTTATAGAAAAATAGAGAATTATAAGGAAATACCACAATTTTATACCAAGAAATTAGATAACTATAATAAAAGAGGAAAATTCTCACAGAGACACAAACTACCGAAAGGTGGCTCAAGAAGAAAAAGAAATTCTGAAGAAATTAGTAATTAGATTGAATTAAATTCGTAATTCAATTAGGTTGAATTAGTAATCTAAAAACTTCCCACAAAGAAAAGACCGGGCCCAGATGGCATCACTGGTTAATTCCACCAAATAATTAAAGAAGAATAAATACTAATGCCTCATAACCTCTTCCAAAAAAAAAAAATAGTAAGAGGAGAGGATACTTTCCAACTCATTCAATGAGGCCAGTATTACTCTGAAAACAAAACCAAAGATATCACAAGAACAGAAAATTACATACCAATATTCCTTATAAATATAGACTCAGGAATTCTCAACAAAATACTAGCAAACCAAACCAAGCAACAATAAAAAGGATACACACCACGACCAAGTGGGATTTATACCAGGAATGCAAGCTTGGACTAACAGGTGAAACTCAATGTAATACACAAGATCAACTGAATTCAAACAACACACAGAATATACATTTAACAAAATCTAGTATCTTTCCTAATAAAAACACTCAACATACTATAGCTTTGTAAGATGCTATCATTGTGTGATAGTAGGTAAGGGTACATGAGATCTCTCTGTATCATTTTTTACAAATGTATACGAATGTAAACTTATCTCATAATATAAGTTTATATATAAATGTGTGTGTGTGTGTGATACGTATGGTTTAAACACCCTAATTAAAAGGCAAAAATTTTCAGATTGGATATAAAAGCAAGATATAACTCCATGCTGCCTATAAGAAAACAAGAAAAACATTTTAAATATATAAATACAAACCGGTTAAAAGTAAAGGATGGGACATCAATAACAAGATGACACCAATAATAAAATGCTCTGGCAAAGACTTTAAGCAGCTGTTACAAAAATACTCAAATGAGCAATCACAATACTCTTGAAACAAAACCAGAAAATGGACTCTATAGCAGAGAGATGACAGAAGAAAAGAATCAAGAACTTGATAGAAAAATAAAACTAAACAACAGAGAAAAAAACATTTCTAAAAAATATGGACAGGGACCGGCCCCATGGCTGAGTGGTTAAGTTTGCGCGCTCCCCTTCAGTGGCCCAGGGTTTTGCAGGTTCGGATCCTGGGCGTGGACAGGCCAGACCACACTCGTCAGGCCACGGTGAGGCGGCATCCCACACGCCACAACTAGAAGGACCCACAACTAGAGTATACAACTACGTACTGGGGAGAAAAAGCAGAAAAAAAAAAAATGGACAGAATCTCAGGGACCTGGGCAGCAAAAACAAACAGTCTAACAATCACGTTGCTAGAATCCAAAAAGTAAAGAAGAGTACAATGCTCAAAAATACTTGAAGAAAATATTCACTAAAATTTTCACAAGTTTGGTGAAAGACATAAACCTTGATTGAAGAAGCTGAGTGAACTCCACACTGGATAAACTAAAAGAAATCCATGCCCAGCCATATCATAATCGAATAGCTAAAAACTAAAGACAAAGAAGAAATATTGAAAGCAGCCAGAGAAAAATACATTATCTAGGGGAACAATGATATCAAATGACTGAGGGTTGCTCATCAGGAACCATGGAGGCCAGAAGGAAGTAACATGATATTTTTCAAGTGCTAACAGAAAAGAACTATCTACTTAGAATTGGATATCTGGTGAAAATATCTTTCAGGAATAAAAGGGGAAATAAAGATACTGACAATGAAGAATAACTAAGAAGATTAACAGTCAAGAGTCTACTCTAAAATAACAGCTTAAAGGAAGTTTTTCATGTGGAAGGAAAATGATACTAGAAGAAAATGTGGAATATCAGCAATAAGAGAAGGGCAACAGAAAGGCTAAGTATTTGCATAAGAACAATTGACTATTATCCTTCTCTTGATTTCTTTAAAATATATGTGCTAGTTGAAAGCAAAAAGTACAACATGCTATGAGGGATTTTCAAAGTATGTACATGTAATATATAAGATAACTATAACATAAAGGGGGAAAGTAAAAGTTGTGGTATATTTTCTATATTGTGGTAAAGTTTCTACATTCTAAATGAAGTAGCAAAATATTGATTTTAAATAGACTCTGAAAAGTATTTTGTAAATCCTAAAAAAGAAATACAGAGATATAGTAAAATCAAAATAGTCAAACATGGTAATAATTACATTAAGTACACACATTACAAACACAACAAATAAACGCTGATATGCAGAACTGATTTTTTTTAATGCCCCAATTATATGCTGTCTAAAGGAAATTCATTTCAATGATACAGGTAGGTTAAAAATAAAGGGGTGGAAAAAGATACACCATGCAAACACAAGCCAAAATATCCAAAACATAGAAACCACCCAAAAGCCCATCAATGGATGAATGGATAAACAAAATGCAGTATATCCATACAATGGAATGCTATTTAGCCATAAAAAGTAATGAAGTACTGATACATGATACAACATGGATAAACTCTGAAAACATTATGCTAAGTGAAAGAAGGCAGACACAAAAGGCCACATATCATATGATTCCATTTCTGTGAAATGTCCAGAATAGATAAAACTACTGAGTTAGAAAGTAGATTCGTGGTTGCCAAGGGCTGGGGGAAGGGAAGATTGAGAAGTGAGTGCTAATGAGCGCATGCACGTACATCGTCAGTGCAGAAGCTTCTGTCCCTCTGGAGTTGGGGTGTGCCACCCTCCTGGCACGTGGATGTGTTCACCAACTTGGGAAGCTCCTTGAATCCTGTTCTTAGAGGGTTTTTATCAGTTTCATTATATGGTCACAACTGATGAAATCATTGGTCATTGGTGACTGAACTCAATCCCCAGCCCCTCTTGACTCCCTGAAGGTGGGGGACTGAGGCTAAAAGCCCCAACCTTCCATTCATGTGGTTGGTTCTTCTGGGGACCAGCCCTCATCCTGAAGCTGTGTAAGAGACCACCAAGAGTCACCTCATTAGCATAAACTTAGGTATGGTGAAAGGGGCTTGTTATAAATAATAAAAGACACTCCTATCACTCAGGAAATTCCAACAATTTCAGGAGTTCTGTGCCAGGAACAGGGTACAAAGACCAAATATTTATTTTATTTTATTTTATTTATTTTTTAAGGAAGATTAGCCCTGAGTTAACATCTGCTGCCAATTCTCCTCTTTTTTTTGATGAGGAAGACTGGCCCTGAGCTAACATCTGTGTCCATCTTCCTCTACTTTCTGTGTGGGACGCCTACCACAGCATGGCTTGACGAACAGTGTATAGGTCCGCACTCAGGAATCGAACCAACAAACCCCGGGCTGCTGAAGGCCGGCCCCCAAATATTTATTTTTTTAATTATACCATACATGGGGGGGAAATAGAGCATAGCCTGTGATCTGAAATGCAGAGTCCAGAAAGTGCATCATAAAAAGAAGGAAGAGTAATGTCAAGAAAAGAAAGAAATGTAAAGGACTGCCTATTTAAGTAATAGCTTTCCATCTCCAGATGTCCGAGCAGAGCTCGACAACCATCTGTCATGGATACTGAAGAACAGGGCCCTGTATCTAGCAGGCTAGACTGCTGGGATTTTGCAAATCTAAAGAACTATACCATTACTATAGTCTCTAGATCAGTGACTCCTAGACTTTTGGATTTTGTGGATGAATCAAATTTCAAAAGACATTCAGAAATGTACATAAGAATGACAACTTTTACTCTGCCAAATTAGGACCGTAAAAAATAAAAAGCATCATCATGTCAAAAAAGAAAGGATATTTCATTACCAAAAAGAAAAAAAAAGGTACCAATTAAAAGCCAAATGAAAAATTATTTTAGTGATCTGATTTTTCTCATTTTACATTGGACTGGCACCACTCTAAGGACGGGCACATGGGAACCCTTTTCAGAAAGCTCACAGTACTAGATTCTTTGGGATTCATTCAAATCCCACTGAATTAAAAGAAATCCACATCTTTATAGCTGACTTTACAGTTTCATCCAATGAACTGTAAAAATAATGGAAAGATTTCTGAAGGCAGAATAGGACTTAATCCATTTAGCTCACAGAGCTGTACTGGGGAAAGAGTACCCCAAAAATCCTAGTTGAACTGTATTTTATTTGGAATATTTGCAAAAGGGTATTAGGAAGTACTGATATTTGCTTTCATCCAGACACCTTTGCCTTACATTAGCTTTGGGCCTCCATTTATCAGTACGTTTATTTGCTTCTGTTCAACTCCTTGGACTAGTAGACAGCCTGATCTTTAAGTCCGGGCATTTGTGTCTCTGGGCATCAATTTGCCAGGTTGTACACACACTTACAGCCCTTATTTAACTGCTTCCAGCCCCAGGCAAGGGGCATCAAAAACTGCCTCATGAACTCTCATCCTGGACCCCAGGTCATGTGCACAATGCAAATGACTGCTGATCTCTCAGGCAGATGGGGACCTAACCAGAGGTCCCTAGGAGATGTGGGGGTGGAGAGGAACGTGGCTAGCCTTTCTCAGGGCCCCAGTCATACCTCCCTGCCTTTGCACAAACCTCGCTTTGGAGCAGATAATTTGGTTATTCCAGTTCTGCAAAGCTCTGGATCCCTAGATTACAGAAAATGACACTTTTCTTAGCAAAGCCACATTTCCCCTCTCTCTCCCATTCAGACAAGAAGGTTTCAGGATTAGTTTTCCTCTCTTTTTTTTATAGGCTCTTAGTGAAGAGTGCAAGCTGTACACAATGTAATCTAACATCTTGAAGTCTTCTTACCAAGTCCTCTAATGCTACAGTTTTGATTGGCAAATGAGCCAACATAAGACAACAGGAGACAGCCCCCCAACCGTCTCATAGTGGTATAACAAGGACTGACAACCTGACAGCCCAGAGCCAGAGACCAGCCTCAATGGCTCCCTCCATACCTCAGTGTTTCCATTTCACAAATCAGACTCTCCAACATCCATTCTCTCCTTTTCCTTTCCACAAGAGCCCTGAATTTCTCAGCTTTGCCCTTCATTAGTATTGGGTCTTACTCTCAGCTCTAGGGGTGGGTGCTAACTGGCCTAAAACAATCACTATGACAAGAGACTGCCTATCTATCACCACTTATATCCATGTGGTCAATTCCACAAATCCACACACATACAACTCCTCAGTTCTGATGCCAAATTCTGCTGCAGTTACACTGCTATCCATTTATTTGTTTCTAATCAATGCCATAGGCTGGTAACTAATGCCCGGTATCTGGTCTAGCCACTGTCTGAGCCAGGGAACTTCTGTTTCCTAGCAACATTCTGCCCCTTCTCCTTGCCAAAGCGATTGGTTGAAGGACAGGATAACATTAATTGCTTTAGGCCAATCAGAGCCATCTTCTAAGAGCCATTCTATTCAAACCACATGGTTCTATCCTATTCAAATTTCCTCACTGGACATAAGAAAAGATCATTGGAGGAGAGAAGATCAAGGCATTGAGATGCCAGGGTTTTGCATAAATTATTTATGAGAATAAAGAAATCTCTAAGAATTATGACAGGATTAATGTTAGAGGGAGCAACAAATTAGGTGTTAAATTCTTCAAGGAATAAGAAGAATTACACAGGGGTATGGAGAAGTCTACAACAAAGAGAGTCAGTAAGAAGGGCTGGGACTAGGGTGAGGCTGATGACTCACTCGCCTCAAGGACAAAATTTAAGGGGGTGCCAAAAACCTCAATCAACAAGATGAACAGTATTTTAATGCTATATTTTAAAAAAAACAAAATTGATGCAAAAAACCCATGACATTAAAAAAATCAAAATTTAAAACTGAGACAGCATCATAGTAGGTAGAATATTCTGATGATTTGAGGTTTAAAGATAAGGCCTCTAGTTACCACCTCTGAGATTTCTTCCCTGAGTTACTCAAACATGTACTCATCTCTCCATTTATACGGCTAGTGGGCATCTCCCACTTAAAAAAACACATGTAAGTGTGTGTGTCTATATCTATCTACCTATCTATCTATCCATCCATCCATCTATCTCCTGACTGAGAAACTTGAGATCTGCTTAGAGGGGAGAGAACTTTTGTTCTCTACTAACTTTGTTTTGGTTTGTGTACCTCCGATATATTGTCCTCCATTAGGAATTTGGTTTTATGGTCTCACCATTTTTATAACTTTTATATTTTCTATAAATGGGTAAATGGGTGAGAGACTACAGATAATTTAGTTTGTTAGTCTCTTCTGTTCATCTGTTCTGAGCTCAGATCAAATTAAAACTCTCTTTGGGATTTCCTGGAGAGCCCTGAAAAATCACAAAGATTTATATTTTCATCCTATAAAAGAAAAGGTACTAGAAATAACTAGGTTTACTTGATTTGCTACCATTGACGAACTGCATGGGAAGAGTTATGAAATGAGAAGAGATTCATCAGTACCCTCACTGTCATGATACATTTCTATTTACCAGAGTCCTGATGATGCTCTGCACTCTATAGTCGTTATCAGTCATGATTTCTTATTTTTTTTTAAAGTTAACTTGGTCACAAACTTACTTTTAAAATTTGAATCTAGCATCTTCTAGGCCAATGGGTTTCAATTGAGGATTCATGTCACTTACTAATGAGTTTCATTAATATACAGAAGTTTAGGACCTATTCCAGATTTACTGAATCCCTTGATAGTCCTGATATTTTCTTGGTATATTCATGGCACGTTAATATCTCAGGATTATTCTATCTCAAGATTTGTTCTCTGTAGTTTATGCTCATCCATTTTTATAAACCAGATGTAATGTTCACTGAATTCTCTGACTAGGGAGTTAATTACTATGTTTATAATTATTTTGTCAAAAAATTCCTTGGATTGACTTTATTACCTTATTTTGCATGTCATAGAAACAACCAAATTTCCCTGTCATTTTTCTTGAAATAAACTCTCATCAGATCTTTCATTTTTTTAATTAACACTAATATTAACCATGGCCATTTTAAGTCTTTTGTCACCTACAGATACTTTCTGTTTAAGTCTGTTGCTTCTCTGAAAGCTCTTGCAATCAGCTGCAGGCCAGAGGGCTGTGTCAGAACCCCACGGAAAAGGACTATGCCAGGCACTCATGGGATAGACTTCGGATGGCATCATTTGGACAAATTTGAGACCACACCAGTGGACCAAGTCAGGATTTCCAGAACTCTTATCAAGATCCAGTGGAATAAGAATTAATTAATGAAGGCTAAATGAACTGATGAGGGATGATTGTAGGTTTTGTTTGGAATACTGTTGATGTTGTTTGAATGTTCTATTTTCTAAATACGTAAGGAAGTCCTTTCTTTTTCCTCTTAAAGCTATCTGTAACAATTTGGTAGACTCTGCTTTCATAAAGTGAAATGAAATCTTTGTAAATGATATATTATTTTCCCTGCCTGAGCCCTCTAGAATTCAGAAACTCTTGTTGAATATTCTTATTTTCAGAGCAATAAAATTATGTGCATAGGTTCAATAAGAATCTGTCCTCTTTTTGACTATGACATAATTGGAAACATTGGTTTGCAACCAAGCTCACATTTGAGAATGGTGCTCAATCAATGAGATATGACCAGACACTTCTAAGAAACTTAGATTGACTTTTCAGAATCATGCTTATGAAGCCTTCTTGGGAAAACTGGCTTACAGGGTTCCCAGCCTTACAGGCAAGTAAGGAAAGCCACTTCCTGGCAAGCCCAGGAAACTTAAAATATTTTGGGGACCTCAAGAAATCAGGAATTCTTGTAGGTCCTACAGGTGAAATTTGATAGCAAGTTCTTGGCTTGGCTTTCTAGCCTTAGGACTACAAATAATGAATAACAGGCTTTTAAAAAACTCAATCTGAGATTCCTTATAAAGACTTCCATCAAAGTAAACTTAAGAAGTCCCATAGGAAATTAACACCCTTACTGTGCCTATGTAAATAATCGGGCCAAATCTAATAGGATCTTATTTTGTGATCAAGAATAATTTTTCTATGATTCTTTTTTTGAGGAAGATTAGCCCTGAGCTAACATTCACTGCCAATCCTCCTCTTTTGGCTGAGGAAGATTAGCCCTGAGCTAACACCTGTGCCCATCTTCCTCTATTCTATATGCTGGACGCCTGCCTCAGCACGGCTTGATAAGTGGTGTCAAGCTCAATGCCTGGGATCCGAATCAGCGAACCCCCAGCCGCTGAAGCGGAGTGTGCGAACTTAACCACTACACCACTGGACCAGCCCCTCTATGAGATTATTTTTGATTAAAAATAAAGAAACTACAGGAAAAAAAACAACTTGGGTTTCAACAGAAAATTATGAGCTATGTGCAATTCTCTGTAACCTGCAGGTACTTGACAGATATACAAATGACGTTCTATCTGAGAATGATTTTAATTGACTTCCACCCCCACACACCCAGCTCCCCTCCATTTGCAATTGTCTCATCATTCCTTTACTCTACATAAAGTGGTGCTGTTTGACTTTTCTCTTGAACTAGTCAAACATCTGATTAGTTCTCTCATATCACATGAGTAAAATAAATTCCTTAATATGTGTTGATGAAAATTATGATTTTACCTTTTCCTGAAAATTGTCTTGTATTTTTTTTCTGGTTGTAAGCTCGCCTTTTTTGTTTTTTCTTGTGGTAAAACACACATAACATAAAACTTACCATTTCAATCGTTTTAAAGTGTACAATTCACTGACATTTAGTACATTTACAATGTTGGGCAACCATCGTCACTATCTAGTTCCAGAACCTTTTCATCGTCCTACAAGGAAGCCCACACCATTAGCAGTCATCCTCATTCCCGTCTCCCAAGCTCCTGGCAACCACTGCTCTGCTTTCCGTCTCTATACTTCACATAAATGCAATTATATGAAATGTGGCCTTTGTGTCTGGCTTCCTTCACTTAGCATAACGTTGTCACCATTCCCTGATGCTGCCGCACGTATCAGTACTTCATTCCTTTTTACAAGTGAATAATACTGTATGGATTTACCACATTTTGCCAATATTGTGGATTTACCACATCCAGTGATCCTCTGATGGACATTTGGGTTGTTTGCCCCTTTTGCTTATTGTGAATAGTACTGTGATGAACATGCATGTACAAGTTTTTGCTTGAACACCTGTTTTCAGTACTCTGGGGTATATACTGAGGAGCAGAATTGCTGGGTCATATGCTAGTTCTGTTTAATTTATTGAGGAACTGCCCGTTTTCCACAGCAGCTGCACTGTTGTAACTCCCACCAGCAATGTATGAGGTCCTAATTTCTCCACATCTTCACCAACACTTATTTTGATTATACCCATCTTAATGGGTTTGAATTGGTATCTTACTATAATTTTATGATTTGTATTTCCCTAATGACTAATGACGTTGAGCATCTTTTCATATGTGTTTGTTGGCTATGAAAATTATCCCCTTTTTTTTTGGGTGAGGAAGATTGGCCCTGAGCTAACATCTGTGCCAATCTTCCTCTATTTTTTTATATGTGGGATGACACCACAGCATGGCTTGATGAGCACTGTGTAGGTCTGCGCCCAGGATCCAAACCCACAAACCCCGGGCTGCCAAAGCAGAGTGCACAAACTTAACCACTAGGCCACTGGGCCAGCCCCTGAAAGTTATCTTTTAACACATGAATGTTGGAGAACTAGCCAGCCATTTCCCTCGCAGGAAGTGTAATCTTCATTTGTAAAATCGAGAAACCAAAACTCAGAGAAATTCAGTAATTTCCCAAGATCCCCCAGCTAGTAAATGGTAGACTTGGAACTCACACACAGCTGTGTCAAATTTCAGGCCTATGCTTTCTCCTGGGACCCCTCTAACTGGATCCTACCTGTAATCATGATTGTGCAGAAGACAGACTGAACACCTCCTCTAATCCTGACTTGAGCAGTGAGGTAGGGAGAATACGGAATAGGAAAGAGTAGTGCAGCTTCTCAAATTTTTAAATAAATTTCAACACAGGGGGTTGACAACTAGAACTGTTCTGTTTACAGATGCTTTGCATAACTTGGAGCTTTATGTTCAAATTATTTAAAACTTTATTTGATTGAAAAATAAAACAAAAAAATAGTACTAGAAAGATTACTTTAAAAAACATTGCCTTGGTTGGCGCTATGGGCTGAAGTGTGCAGCCCCAAAATTCATATGTTGCAGCCCTATCCCACTGTGACTGGATCTGGAGACAGAGCTTTGAGAGGTGATCACGGTTACCCGAGGTCATAAGGGTGGGGCTCTCATCTGACAGGACTGGCGGTCTGGCGAGAAGTGGAAGAGAGTGAGCTCTCCGTCTCCATACACACACCATTTCTCATGGCAGCTAAAGCTGAACAATATAGTCAGATTCACAAAAATTATGAAATAATCTACATCTATCTCAAAAATAAATGCAAAACCCAGGTAGTTTTAAGGAATAACAAAACTGGCACAAAATAGAATTTTATAAGAAGCTCAAATTTGAAATAAAATTTAGGTCACATTTAGTCATTACAACTTTGACTCAGGGAAAATAAAACAATTATGTCACACAAGTTTAAGAGGAAAAGCCTACAATTTATAAAACTGTATTTCAACAAACGGACTAAGGCAATATATTTAAAGTAATGCAAATGAATCAATAATTGCCTTCAGTAAAACAATACAGTCCAAATTTACAGTAACGTGATTATCTGCTTCACTTTTTTTTAGCTTTAATGTGGCAATAATGAAGTAACAAGCAAACAGAAAATAGATGAACAAGCAAAAGACCATAACAGCGAACCATCTGCTCTTGGCGTTCATCTACATTCTCTGGATTTCAGTTTTGTCCCTTATAAAGTGGGCTTGTGCAAAGCGGGAGAGAAGTTAACAGAGACGACCCCTTTCGTTTCTCTGAGCTCTCAGATGTGCAGTATCGATGGGAAATATGCTGCCCTGCTTAGTTCCACTCAGCACTATACATGCTGCAGTTTTAAACTCATCCCCGAAGCTATGAACAAATGAGTTTATGGTTCCAAAAACCCTTCTGACAGATTAACAAATTAAATACTTTTTAAAACACTACATGTAACATGGTACGATTAGAATGATAACCTTAAGTAATGTATTAATGAATACAATCTTCTTCAAATATGTTTTCTATTAAGTAATTTTCATTTTCATTTTTTGAATATCAAATAAAGTTATGCTGAAAAAATTAAACATCTCTGTATTCATTGTTGATTCTTTTAAAACTTTAACTATACAAACAGTAAGCTGAACAGTTTTTAATTTCTGCAATTTTAAAACTCTTTATATAACTGATAATACATAAACTCTTGAAGTTAGCTGAAAAATCTTTATCAATACAAATCAGAATACATTTGTTATAAAAGTTACTATAGAAATTGTAGCACTGTAAATACTTCTTATAGTGCTGTATAAGCAAGTAACCTTTGTAAAAAGGCTATCCAACTTCTTCAGTATAGAATCTACTCATTCAGGGAACACATTTATTGACTATCTACTATGTGCCAGGTACTGTTCTAGGCCCTTGGGAATTAATGAGTGAAAAAAACAAGGATCCCTTCTCTTACGGAGCTTAAGAAAACGGTGCAGAAGGAGACTGCTTCTCTTCTCTGGATGTCTCAGAGCTCAGAGTGTATGTCTTCAAGGGATGTTTGTTTACTTAAGAGTTTCGAAACTATAAATGACATTTCATGACGAAATATGTATATCCAATTTGGCCCAGATCCCTTGAGGCTCTGATTCTTTTCATCTTTCCTCTTTGTCTCCCTCCAGCTCAAGAGCATCTCACAGCCTCAGCAAAGTTAACAGAGACAGCATCCACACAAAATAACACAGACATACAAATGGCAACATTAGAATGTCCCTACCAAATGGAATTGCATGTCTGGCTTACACCACAAACACACAGAGTAAATAATACCAACAAAGAGAACAAAGACTGTTTGTTACTGTTGCATTTATTATGCATGTACCATCCTATGAAAAGCTAAAAGATCTCCCTAGAATGAATGCTCCAGAAGAAAGATCCAAGGTGCTTTCTGAAAACAATACTTCCTCTAGAAAATACAGGAGGCCCGCAGCTGTGCTCATTCAAATTATAAACTAAGTTGTCTTTCTCAGAATTTTTCAAAGCCATAATTCCATGATTTAAAATTATATGGGCAATATTATGTCAATAAAAAAGATATTTTTTATACCAACAACAGGAGGACATTATAAAAAATATGCTATAATTTACATACTTATTTAGCTTAAGACTACTTTTCACAATTGTAAGAAACAACTTTGTTAGAAACAAAGTACACCCTTGAAAATGGAATTAAACTGCTAACCTTCTCTGGTTGGGAACCTCAACAGTGAGGCACCCTTGAAGAAATACAGTTCTCTATACATTGTTCCATAAAGCCTAACGGCAGCCCTAAAATCAATGAGAAATCTGGCCACTACTGACAGGGCACTTCTCCTACCTGAAGCTTCATTTTCTAGCAAGATGCATCGGTGAGTCCTCAGTGCAGCTCGCCCCAGCAGCATGTTCCTAGGTTCTGCATTCACAGCAGCTGCTACCCTACAGCAGCCAGCAGGAGCACATCTTCGCCTCTGGACTTGTAAGGGCTTGCTGGAGCCCTTAGCATACCACTCCTGTGATCAAACTGGACTACTTCCTCCAGCTGACTTCCAAGGAACTAGTTAGTGAATGAATAATTCATACTAAGTCCATTCCAGCAACCAATTTCTGCTCTATGGTCTACTCTCCACAGCAATTTGCAATGTAAAGATTCTAAACCATGCTTGCTGGCATGCAAGGAATGAAAGTTTAAGTTTCTAGGCAACAACAATAAATGTTAGTGGATCTGTTTGCTCTTCTTTCATGCTAACTTAGTTGAGAGATTAGAAAAAAATGTAGAAAAGGTAAATGATTAACCACAGATGTCTAACAGAACAAAAAAATTTTTTTTCCTCCATAAAACCTGTCCTACAGAGAAGATTCTGGTTGCAGGAAAAGCAGCAAAGTGCTCGCCCTAAGATCAGCAGGTCAGTTTTTACATTTAGCAAAAGACTAGTTCCTGCAAAGCACAGAGAATCATCAAGTCATGGATGGGGGAGGGGAGCTTTCAGTATTAATGCCAGGAAACAAATTGCTTCAAACGGGAATTTTCCCCGTCTCTCAGGCTATAAATAAAACTTTCAACCCACTGGTATTCTTCTAGGAAAAACATGAACATTCATTTTCACCAATTTGTCAATGCTTACATATTTCCAAATGAGTGATGTCTAAGCAGTGAATTCTCTGCAGCCAAAAACATAATTCCAAGAGGAACTTGAACAAAAGAACGGAAGCTCATACTTCTACTACCTCAGCTCTGCCTCCAGGAAGTCCTGTTCCACACCTCTCATTTTCACCTACCTGCTCCAATCTTTGTTTCTTTTTCCTCTGCATGCACTAGGAACATCTCAAGCTTGCGCTCTGTTAGTAAGTTATTTTTTCAGCCATGACTATTCTGTTCTTAGCTGGTTCTAATTTATCTGTTCTACAAACTGGTTTTCTATGTGCCTCCTTGATGCTGTATTTTCCCTTTTTCACTTCATTCTGTTATTTCACAATATCCTTTCTGTGTCTGTGCTTTATGAAATTCAGGTTCTTAACAGCTTACTCCTTAATAGCTTTCTTGGGAATTCTCTTTTTTTTTTAAGGGAAAGTATTCTTTTTTTTTTTTTTTTGCCAATCTTCCTATCTCTTTTTTCTTTTTCTCCCCAAAGCCCCGGTACACAGTTGTATATCCTAGTTCTAAGTCATTCCACTTCTTCTATGTGGGATGCTGCCACAGCACGGCTTGATGAGCAGTGAGTAGGTCCACACCCAGGATCCAAACCTGTGAACCCCAGGCTGCCGAAGCAGAGCATGTGAACCACTTGGCCATGGGCCGGCCCCAGAAATTACTATTTCTTACAGAATAGATGCTGTATGCTTCTTCTGCATGTACTGTGCCTTTTCCTCCATCTTGCCGTGTGTGCAAAGGTCTCGCCATGTCTTCTCACTGACTCATGCTTCACAGGGGCATTCTATAAAATCCTCTGTGCATGTTACTGTGTAGTCCAGGGCACCCCTTGCCCTCTCAGCTACATTATAAGCTGGTGCTGCATTCTAGCAGCTTTGTGCAGGGGTGTGGGGGGAGGGAGGATCATGGAGTGGGAAAAAGGGAAAAAGGAACCAGCTCAGCTGGCGCTAAGGCTACAAGCAGCCCTAACTCTGCTCTCTTCTCCTGGGAATATATTCTCTTCCTCCCCAATCTTTTTTATTTCCTCAATCCTTCTAAGATTTCGTTTCCATCAGAAAGAGTCAGCGCAGGTTGTTACCCTCCTCCTTTGCAGTCACTCCTTTTCCTCTAAATCCTGACTACTCACTCCCCACCTCCACCCAACCCAGGAGTGAGAGACGAGGGAGCCCTGTCACCTGCAGCTCCCCATGCGCCCCTTCTTCCACTGATTGTTCTCCAAAAACACTTGCTTTATTGATATTCCCTTCGGTCAGGAGTTCTGCCAACTCCCAGTTTACTGATAAAGATAATCAGCTCTAGGGTTTATCGCTATTCTGTCTTTCTTCTCTACTACTTTCCCAGCTTGGACATTGAATCTCCAGTATGCTTTTCTTTGTCACATGAGAGAAGCGTTCAGAGAAGGGCTTCCAGTCACCTGGAATTGCCAGTGATCCTACAGGACTACCTATATCCACCCACTCTCCTGCCACAGCCATTAGGGATTTTTCAGTATTTTGCTCACTATCCTTTTCGCTCATGGAGCCTTTTAATCCTCTGGGGTTAAGAATGACTTGAGCCAAACCCTCTCAATTCTTGGAAACTTTTGTGGAAATTAATAATAGAAACCTTCATTGGAGTGGGGGAAGCCCTGTAGGGGGAGCTCTCGCACTCTCTCACACATCGTTAATTACACCAAACAGGAAGAGAGACACACTTGCCCCCTGGACAGGAGGTAAAACTACTTACTGCTGAAGGAAGATTTCTCTCACTACCTTGCAACAGCCCAGCCAATGAGAAACGCCGCCCTGAACTGTTATTTCCCGTAATGGGCTTTCCTTTAGAACAGCCCCTCCCTCCTCCTCCTTTTTCTCTACAAAGGCAGCTCCCCTCCTTTGTTTTCCAGATTTGCCCATGGTTGGCCATGGCACACACATCCTGAACTGCAGTTCTTTTGGCTATTCCCAATAAATAAATAAATAAATAATAATAATAATAAATAAACTCATTTTGAAGATAAAATAACAGGCGAATTTGTTTTTCAGTTGACACTTTCATTTGTCTCACTGACCATCAGATGTTTTCTTTGAATTTGCTGTTGGTATATTTCCGTAGTTTTTATTCATTTGCTGTTCATATCATCAAGTCTATATTAGGATGGATATTTTGAAATTTGGCTTCACTCTGCTATCTTAAAACAGAAATTACACTACTTTAAAAAAAAAAAACCCTTGATATGACCACATCAAAAATAGTTCTAGGGGCTGTCCCCAGGGCCGAGTGGTTAAGTTCAGGCGCTCCGCTTCAGCGGCCCAGGGTTTCGCTGGTTGGGATCCTGGGCATGGACATGGCACCGCTCCATCAGGCCATGCTGAGGCGGCATCCCACATGCCACAACTTAGAAGGACCCACAACTGAAATACGCAACTATGTATGTACTAGGGGACTTTGGGGAGAAGAAGGAAAAATAAAAAAATAAAATCTTTAAAAAAAAACCATTCTAACTCAAAAGACTTACAGCAGAATAGACACCAAAACGTAGCATTATAACAAAATAACTACCACGGCTATTGTTGGTCTCCTTCCCTTCTTCCTCCTCCTCAACAGAACCCTGAGTCTCTTTAGTCCCCTCTCCCCAGAGTTACTCTGTGTCTCAGGATGCTGACCTCACCCTTCCTTTCTGGAGTAGGCTGACTAGCAAGAGCACACCTCTGGCTCATGAAGTGAGATCTGCTGGAGACATGCTCACCCTTAGGGAGTGGCAAGCTTCTCTTCCTCTCACGCACAAGACCACGTGCAGCCTTCAATGCTACTGACAACCACCTACCATGTTAGGGGGAATCTGCCTTGAGATGAAACAAATCCAATGAATGAGCAGAAAGAGAGAAAAAAAGCTGGGTCCTTGAGTATGTGTGCCTCTGAAATGCTGGATGGACCACTCCTGAAGCCCATCCCTCCCTTTTATATGCACATCTTTGTATACAGCTAGTAAAGCTTTACATTGTTTAAGCAAGGTTGGGTTGGGTGTCTGCTGTTTGCAGTTGAAAGCATCTTGAAAGATGGCATCTGGACTATCTATTTACAATAATTAAACCCTCTTATGTTAGCATGTGTATTTTTAAAATTAATATAGAACTTCAAACTGATTATTAAGAATCAAGTGTGGCTCAAAAAAATTCATGATTCTCAAAACTAACGAAGACATAAAAACCATCGACTCCAACCCGATCCAGAGCCTGAATCGCTGTATTATATTGCAGCTCTGGCTGTTTCTCCTCAACACTCCCAGTAACAGAGAGCTCTCCAGCTACATCCTGAGGCAGCCAATTCTATTCACTCTGCTGAAAAGTGTATCCTTATTACTACCAGGCTCCTTCTTTGGCCTGAGGTGTCTATGGGAACACTGGATTTTAAGAAGAAATTAAAAGGAGGGCAGGTGGTTTGCACAATGGTGGCAGCAGCAGCAGAGCGATGATGAACAAGGCACACTATGGACACCAAATTTCCCTAAGTATGTTAGTTGGCAGAACTGTGAATCCATTAGCATTTAACCAGGTTATTAAAACTCTTTCTTATGGACTGTACACATGCACAATTCTACCCTGTGTTTTAGGGCCTCCTTCCACTCCCCACTCTGAGAAGGATAATGTGAATATAATGTACAAGGAGAGCCTCTTCTGTAAGAAGGGCTTACAACTGCTGTAAGAAACTGAAATTTTACAAGGGATATTTTGGAACATAATATCATTCACATTGTCCTGTATTCTCCATGTCCTCCTTAGCAGACTGAAGTTTGGGTGAACACATCTAAAAAAAAAGCTTTTCAACATTTTTTCCATGACAAACCATCAGAGAAGTGTAAGGGACTGCTGGGAAATACATTAATTCTAAGTGATAAACTAATTCTCCAATTTTAAGATAATCATTACCTTAGTCACCAATCTATTGTTTTTTTATATATTTTAGATTATAACTGAAATTTTTTGAGTTATCTTTTTGTTTTTTTCTTACTGTCTCTCAACTATTTTCATCTATTCTTTGACTCTCATTCTCAAGTATCTCTGTGCTCTAGGTTTAAAGTTCCTGCTCACAGAACCATTCTTGGGGACCTTAAAACCTACATATGTACTGGTAAAGATATTGCTCCAAAGAATAGCCTCCTTGGCAGCTGATACAACAGGTGATGGACTCATACCACACTCCAAGTGCCTCATAAAGAACTTTGATTCCTTTTGGGTGTCTGAGGTGAAAGGCCAGATTATGGAGGGTCAGGCTTTCATAAGAATTCTGAAAGAGGGCAAGGCAATGGTTGTCTGGCAAGTTCTTCCAATTTTCATAAAAAGTCTACATCGAAGTCAGACTGCTCTAGAGTACTTTTGATTCTATGACCATAGTGCCACATAAAATGCAGAGATGAGAGCCCCAAGTGAGACAGAATGCAGAGATTGCAGCTTGATTCCATGTGTACTCTCCCCACTGCTAACATTCCAATCAAGACCTTTAAACTCTTAAGACGGCTCCAATGACATGTCTCTGAGGCAGCAGGAAGTATAAAGGAAAGTACCAAGACCCCTGCCTGCCTGCCTGCCTGCAGTCAACACTCGTTCAGAAATTTTCTCTGCCAGTGCCACTGCTGTAAAGACCCTGACCTGATGAACTCTTGCTTTCCATCTTAAAATCTGCTCCCTCAAATGCTGCCCAATACTCTAGAAGAGACGGCCGGCTTCCTCTGACCTTTACCATACAGGCTTATTTACTATATCCTTCACCTAGGTGCATCAACCTTAAAATTTGCCACATTTGCTTTCTCTCTCTCCTTCTCTGATACACACAGACACACATACGTTTTTCTTTTCCTTGTTATTTTTCTTTGTCTGGCTGAATCATTTGAAAATAAGTTGCAGATATTATGCCTGTTACCCCTAAATATTTCTGTATGCATTTTCTAAGAATAAGGACATTCCTCTATATAACTACAGTGCCATTTTTACACCTTAGAAAATTAACCATAACTCTGTAATCATCTAGTATGTAGATAATATTCAAATTTCCCGGTTGCCTCAAAAAACACAGTTTATAGCTGCTTATTTTCCTAACAGGTGCCATCAACATTTACACATCACATTTAGTTGTTATGCCTCTTTCATCTCTTAAACTCTAAAACGGTCCCCATAACTCTAAAATAGTCCCCCACATTTTTCTGTTTTTCATAATAAACAATTTTTTTAAGTGAGGGGCTCAAAGTTGAAAAGTTCCTCAAAAAACTCTTAGTATCACTCTGATTTAATGGAATAATTTTTTCAAAAGTGTTACTAAAGTTCATTTGTAAAAGATTCTGGTCTCTGTGCCTGCAAGTTAGATTTGGAATGATGACGACTTATCAGTAGATTGGTATGGGAGGGCCTCTAAGGCCAAGAAAAGAGGATGGTGACACTCCCTGAGTGGCCACAGGAACCATGCTGGTAAGCAGAACCCTAAGTCACACAGCTATTTGAAAAGACCTCTGCTCTTGGGGAACAGACATCAATGAGGCTTGGGGTACGAATCCCTTGAGCGTCTCTTTCACAATTTGGGTGTGTGACTCTGCTCCTAAGTGCTAATTACACAGCCAATAATCCACAAGCATTCACCTTAGTTGGCCTAAGCCTAATTCAAAACCAAAGCCCTGAAGCAGAAGATATTATTAAGACTCCTTTTAACTCCAACCACTACTAGTTATTCACATTATTACCCGAATACTGTGACTCCGACAGCAGTTCCCCGCTATCCAAAAAAGACAGGCTTCTTTTCATAAACAAGCACAAAAAATGCACAATCTCAGCACTAGGATGACCGAGGGGTCATAGTTCATCACCTATGCAAAAGTGGCGTGGAAGAAAGATATAAAATATTCCAAAAAACAGCAAGCACCAAAAGTACCTGCCAGCATGGGGTGCTTGCTGTCATGATGGGGGGTGTCTGTGAGACAGTGACTCCTTTTCCTCAGCGGCCTGTCTCACACACTTTTTTCTTTTCAGGCTATTCATTCTAACTGAAAATTGTATCCATTCCTAGGGCCTCCTTTACTGTCTACATACTACCAACTCCATAATTTCTATCTTTCTATCTCTAGCTTAGATAGACTTCTCTCTAGAGATTCAGACATAACTGAATTCTGGACATCTCCAGCTGGGCCACCCACAAGTACCTCACACTTGCACGTCCACCACCAAACTCACCATTTTTCCCACTAACCTGCCGCCCCTCCTCTGTTGAAGTGAATGATGTCACTCTCTTGTCTAGGCCAGACCTCACCTATCCCTGACCACTACAATCCATTTTAAATAGCCACCGGCACAGTGGTCGATCCCACCTCCTGTGCCTCTCCTTGCAATCCGCTCGTTTCTTGCATCCCCAAAACCACCTCTGTGGTCCAGGCCATCGTCACGCAGACTGCTGCAACAGCCTTCTAAGTGATCTCCTCTCCGACTCCCCTCAGCGAACCACAAGGTGACCTTAGTAATAATAGAGCTCCAACTGTGGAATACCCTGCTCTCCATCTTCACTGATGTCTCAGTGCCCTCAGCATCAATGTGGCTGCTCCTGCCTCATCTCACAGTTCCTGCCTGCAGACTTCAAGTTCCAGCATACCTGAGTTTTTTTCAGTACCTCAAACATAGCACATACTCTTCTCTTCCCTAGGAATTTTTCCCTTGTACTATTCTCTCTGCCCCAAACACTCTCCTCTTCTATCTTCACCTATCTCCTACCTCTTAAGGACTCGTCTTTGACATCTCTTCTTCCAGAAAACCTTCCCTGTCGCCAAGAGACTGGCTCAGGGGCACTTTTCTGGACCATGGCACTTACCACACTGAACTGTCTAATTGTCTGTTTTCCCCACGAGCAGTACACAGAGCAGGAAGAAGGAGGTGGAAGCAAGGAGACCAATATGTAGGCAGCGGCACAGAAGAAATGACGAGGGCCTGGCTTACAGCTGCAGCACATGGCCTGGGAGAGATTTAGGCAGCACAGACGGTCATGCCACATTTATGCTCGACACCTGACAGAGCATCCACCATGTAAGTGCTTAATTAATATTTGTTCAAAGAATGATCGTATTAATGAAGATACAAGCTAAAGACATAAGGAAGCAAACAGAAGAACATCTGAATCGAGCTCAGTATAGACTTATTGAGTGCTGTGAGAAAATGTAGACACAGAGGGCGTGGAGCTGGGTGGGGTTCCATTAGGAGGGACATGTGGTTTGAAAAGATAGATCCCAGTGGCTGGCCGAGAGGCCTGCAAAGAGCAAGTGAGTGAAGAGCGTGAGTGTGGAGGCTGCGTCTGAACAAGAGTTCTACCACTCCCCACCCGCAAACTGGGGAACCGTGAGAAGCTCACCCAAATCTTCTGTGCTTCACCTATAAAACAAAGATGACAAGGATGGCACCCACCTCCCAGTGCTCACATGAGGATCAAATGAATTCACTGAGTTAATATCTGCACAGTCCTTAGAAGAGCAGTGCCTAGCAGAGAGTAAATCTAAGTATATGCTATGTTAAATTAAATGAAATCCTCAGTGGCAGCTGTAAACATGGCCACATGTAAAGTGAATAATTAATGGACAAGTGCATACCTTGACTTACTAGAGGGAGACGTATCAAGCACAGTTATTGCAAAATGTGAAAAATTTTCATACCTAGAGTTTTCCATAGTATTAACAACAGAATTGTTTTTATACATATACACACAATTCATAGGACAAGAGGAAACCGAAACTTCTGAGCTGCGTCAAACAATACAATACCCCACTCACATCTCCAAACACATAAAAACACTAGATAAAATACAGTAAAATAATTTTTAATATATATGCAAGCTCAAAAGCAAGAAAGAAAAATTCCCAGGGGCCAAGAGAGAAGAAAAAATTTAAAATCAGAGCATCAAATAAGAGGCTAAAGCTAAAGGAAAGAAACTTGAATTATATGTTCACAACGATAAAGGAAAAATTAGAAGATACAATGTGAAGACAGGAAATTATGGAAAAAATAAAAATTTATGAAATGAAAATATGTAGACATTCAAATTAGAATTTCAATGGCAGGACGAGACCCGGCTGAGGAGAGAGTCAGTGAATAGAAAAAGAATGCTGAAGAAATCACCAAGTGCAGCACAGAGAGAGAGAGAAAGCATGGCAGAAGACAGAATGAGCTTTGTTCCCAGAGAGGGAGAAAGAAGAGAATGCGGGAGACACAATATTTGAGGAAGTAATGGGTGAAAATTTTCCACAAGTGAAGAAAGACATGGGTCCTCAAATTCAAAAATTGAAAAAGCACACCTAAATCCCAAGCAGAAATGGGGTAAGCAAATACAAAAGCATAACCAACAACATCATAGATCAAAAAAGTTCTGGTTGCAATATACTAAGGAGACTGTCATCAGAGTGTTCACTGCATTCTATGACGTGGCTCTTCTCTGTCTCTCTGCTACTCTACAGGCTCCTTGAGGGCAGGAATCTTTCCAGGACATAATATACTGTTAATATCTGTTTGATGCATAAATGAATGAAAGAATAAATGTGTACAGTATATTTGCATTAATGTGAAAGCATTTTGTTTTTTGCTGAGGAAGATTCACCCTAACATCTGTTGCCAATCTTCCTCTTTTTTTTTTTTTTTTTTTGATGAGGAAGATTGGCCCTGAGCTAACATCTGTTGTCATTCTCCTCTTTCTGCTTGAGGAAGATTGTCAGTGAGCTAACGTCTGTGCCAGTCTTCCTCTATTTTGTATGTGGGATGACACCACAGCATAGCTTGATGAGTGGTGTGTTGATCTGTGCCCAGGATCTGAACCCATGAACCCTGGGCCGCCAAAGCAGAGTGTGCGAACTTAACCAGAACATCACTGAGCTGGCCCCAATCTTCTTCTTTTTTTACTTGAGAAAGATTAGCCCTGAGCCAACATTTGTGCCAGTCCTCCTCTATTTTGTATGTGGGTCGCCACCACAGCATGGCTGGTGAGTGGCGCAGGTCTGCATCTGGGATCTGAACCCATGAACCAGGGCCACTGAAGTGGAGGGTGCTGAACTCAACCACTATGCCACAGGACTGGCCTCTGAAAGCACTTTTTAAGAGAAAACAAAATATTATGGAAAAAATATCATACAAATTCAAGTGACCATGGGTAAAGTATTTCTCTTTGGAATTCTCACTTCATTTGTGTAAAATAAAGGCGTCATCTTGATGATGTCAGATATAAAAGCCACTAACAATTATTATAGGATACTATGACTATAGTATTATGTTTTGAAATATCTGCATTAAAAAACAAATTTGTGTAGTTTTCTGCCTCCTAATTGTTTAATTCACATTGAACAGCTATAAGAGAATAGTGAGACCCAACAAATCATAATCATAAGCCCTGTGGTGGTACCAAGACAAATGTATTCATGCGTGACCTTCACTCGTTTTATATTCAACACACTAAAGCCAACTGCGAATGCTTCACTTACTGTATAACCAAACTAGACCCTTGGTTTTACCCACATCACACAGGCTCTTACCTAGCAAACTCTCACTAGAGCAACATCACAAAGGTCAGCTACAGTCATTCTGTGCATTCTTCCATCTCCACACCCTAAATAAGTAAACAGCAAACGGTTACCCATCCAAGACTTATGTGAGAATTGGCTGGGGAAGGTAAGCTGCTAATATATAAAACAACCAGGACGAATACTGTTGGCTTTCGACTAAGAATATTTCAAATGGCAGGACCTCAAAGTTGCACGTAATTTTATCTGCATTTAAGCTTCAAAATCTATGCATGCAAAAGAAAAATGTAGTGGTTCAAAATGATCAACTTGTATTTAATGTTTGGTAATAGCATGCTCTTTTCTTATTTATAGAAAAACACCTAAGCTTTTCTTCATTCTCAAAGAAAACAAGCCTTACAAAGCAGAAGATAACCATTTAGAAAAGAATCAGTCATATTTGGTTCTTAAACAGCAAGCATGCTATAACTTTCTACATGTGCGTGAGCAAATGAGGAAAAGCTCCCAGCACATTACAGTGATAGATTTGATTACCAGACAGGAAAAACATGCTTGGAAGCAGGTTTGAAAAAAATCACTCCAGGGACCAAGGAAAGGTAAACAGATGACAAAAGAAATCCTGGTTTCTAGGTATGAGAATATTAATCTCTCGGCACTCTCACAGGTACAGTAGATGGGTGATTCAAGAAGCCATGCAAAGATCTCACGGAGAATGAGGCCTAACCAAAGACAGTAATTTGGGACAGGTATATTTTAAAGATGCATATTCATCTCTTCATTTAAACATACTTCTATGAAGAAACTAGGAATGGTCTAGAACAGAACAACCAGAATGTTGACAGACTCAAATATGTAATACACGAAACAAGGGATTTTTATACTGCAGAATAAGACCTGTTGACAGTTCCAGGAAGAAAAAAACAGTACTGTTAATAAGAGAAAGCCACAGATTGTTCTTATACTGGATCTCAAATCTCTGATAACCCAAAAAAGAACGGAATTTCCTTTGGAAGTAATGGGTCAGCACCACAGGAGATACCCTAATGGGGCCCCAAGAACAAGCTTGCCATGATGACACAGAGCAGGTTCAAGCATTAAACTCAGAACTGGGCTAGATGGCTCTGGAGATTCTGGGATGTTAAAACACGGATTGCTTTCTCTTATATTAGGTTTTTCTGATTTAAAATGGAATAATTTATCCAGTAGGGAATAATTATTAAGAAGTAAAAGTGTGGTGGTTATGCCTTCAAAATACCATTATCACTTAAACAACTGTGAGGCCATCTTTTCAGAAGATGTCAGGTAAAATATAAGTAAAGTATTAGCTGCCAACATTCAAACATTTTTGTAGCAAGTATAAATGTGTTTAGATGATCATCATCCTGATCATGGTAAAATCCCCTTACTGACCCCAGAAGCAAGATGGGCCCCCAATAGGGCCGGAAACAGGACTGTTTACAAATATATAAAAGAAAATACTACTTTCATTTTCCATGCAGCTCACTGGTTAAACGTAAGCTAATCATTAAATTACCTCTTTGTTTATCAAGGGATACCATGATACAGACTGGTCTTTCAGTATCCATACAAATTTCATTTTAAAGGTATAGGGAAGAAAGTTAACAAATGTATTTTCTGGACAACTTTGTAATTTGGGTTCCAGATATAATTAGGTTGCAATAATTCAATGCCCTCACACTCAAAGTTTTCATTTGGAGATGAGACGGGGAGAAAAGCAGAGGGCAGAGCATCCACTCTGCTTGTCCAGATAATGGCAAAAGTGATGTGGTTAGTGTCTTCCTAATTCAGCAAAGTCTGTAGCAGCAGTGGCAGCTTTTCCAACCATGGTAAAGACGGTGATTTTTTTTACCAGAAATGGCAATAGCAACTGTCTGATTTGTCATCTCCTGATCTCAGGAAAGCAGTCCAGCGATGCTAGGAGTTAGCTACTCCTGGACACCCAGTGAAGGCCTGCTCCTCCAGCCCTTACAATTACTTTGTAAGCATCCATTTCCTCGTATTAAATCCTTCTCTTTAAACTACATGGAAACGATACTGTTGTTTACAGTGGACCCTGGAATCCTGTTAATAAGAGAGTTCACGTGTTAATAACAGGGCGAAACAGACATTATTCTGAGACAGAAAGTAATTTATAAATATTGTCAAATGAAATGTAGATTTCTTTCTTTCTTTTTAACAAAGTAACCATTAACCACGACAGCAACAACACATCTTTTATTGCGTGTGTGAGGAAGATTGGCCCTGAGCTAACATCTGCTGCCAATCTTCCTGTTTTTTTTTTTCTCCTCCCCAAAGCCCCAGCACATAGTTGTATATCCTAGTTGTAAGTCATTCTAGTTCTGCTGTGTGGGACACCACCACAGCACGGCTTGATGAGCGTTGTGTAGGTCCACGCCCAGGATCTGAACCAGTGAACCCCAGGCCACTCAAGCAGAGCGTGTGAACTTAACCACTCGGCCACGGGGCTGGCCCCTGAAATGTGGATTTCTATACACTGATTTGATAACCAAATAGGAAATTGTCTTTTAGACTTAAATAATCCTACTTAAGTACACAGCGGGATGTTTTAAAACATGCTTAAGGATAAGCAAAGACATCAAACAATGGGAAAAGAGGACAGAAGAATAAGAAAAATACAGATTAAAAAAATGGTGAAATTATTTGTGTGAAAAAGAAATGAGCACTGGGAAAGAAATTAAGAAAAATCTCAGGATAATCAAATGCAAACTTATTTAAGATACTACAACCATGCTGAAATTTTTTTTAAAAGTCTACAAAGATACCCATACCACTTGGTATCTTTAAGTCAGTTTTATTTTTAAATAAATTTTGAGAAGTTCAATTTGGATCTTATAATAAAAAAGTTGAATAGAGATATGGAAGATATAAAAAAAGGATCCAAATTAAAGTTCTAGAGATGAAAACTATACCACATGTGAGATAAAAAATACACTAGATGGAAGTAACGGCAGATTACAAACTGAAAAATTAAAGATTAATGAACTTATAAACGTAGCAACTAGAATTATCCAAAATAAAACACAGAAATAAAAAAATAAAATTTTAAAAAGTTAAAAACACAACATTGGACAACTTCAAGCCAATTAACGTGTGTAATGGAGTTCCCCAAGAAGGGAGGAAAGAGAAAAAATATCTTAAAAATATTCCAAATTCAATGAAAACTGTAAACCCACATACCCCACAAAGCTCAACAAATCCCAGACACAAGAAATGAAGTGAAAAAAAAAAAAAGGAAAAATATAAAGCTGAAAGAAGTCATTACTAGCCAATTCACATTACAAGAAATGTTAAAGGAAGTCCTTCACACAGAAGGAAAATGCCAGATGGAAATATGAGTCTACTCAAAGAGATGAAGAACACCAGAAATGGTAGTAAGATGAGTAAACAGATATAATTATTATTTTAATCTTTTTGAATAAAAAGTGTTTTAAAAATAATAACATTGTATTCTTGGGTTTATAACATATATACAAGAAAAATGTATGATAACAATAGCATAAAGACCAGGAGGGGAGAAATGAAAGTTTACTATTGCAAGGTTTCTACAGTATACTTGAAGTAGTATAATTATCACTTGAAGGTAAACTGACAAGTAAAAGATACATACTACAAACCCTAAAAAATTAAATAAATAAAATTTTAAAAACAATAAAATAAAAAAATCACTAAAATAAAGAGTTACAGCTTATAAACCAAGAAAGAAAAAAAAATCTTAAAAAATATTCAATTTTTAACAAGGCTGAAAAGGGAAACAAAAACCAGATGGGACAAATAGAAAACAAATAGGAAGATCAACCTAACCCTATCAATAAGCTCATTAGATATAAACAGTCTAAATATCTAAATAAAGAGGCAGAGATTGTCAGACTGGATAAAAAGGACCTAACCACATGCTTACATGAAGAGCACTTTAAATATAAAGACACAAATAGGTTAAAAGTAGAAAGATGGAAAAGGTGCTACCATACTAACACTAATCAAAAGAAAGCTGTGGCGACTATATGATTATCAAAGTAGACTTCAGAGCAAAGAATATCATCACCAGGGATAAAGATAATCATATCATAATAATAAGGGGGTTAATTTATCAAGAAGATCAAACATGCTTAAATGTTTATGCACATAATAACAGAGCATCAAATACATGTAGCAAGACTGGTATACCTATAAGGAGAAATAGACAAATCCACAATTACAGTCAGCAATTTCACTACCACTCTTTCAACAAACAGAACAACTAGACTACAAGGATATAGCAGACTTGAAAACACTATCATTCAACTTGACTTGACTGACATTTATAGAACACTCCATCCAATAATAGCAGAATACACCTTCTTCTAAAGCACGCACAGAATATTTACCAAAAGAGACCATATTCTGAGCCATGAAACAAGCTTCAATAAATTTAAAAGGATTTAAGTTACTGAAAATATGTTTTCAGAGCAAAATAGAATTAAATTAGAAATCAGTAAGAGCAAGATATCTGGAAAGTCCCAAAATTTTGGAAATTAAATAACATGCTTAAAAATAACCCATGGATGAAAGAAGAAATCCAAGGGAAATTAGAAAGTATTTTGAACTCAATGAAAATGAAACTCAACATAGCAGAATTTGTGGGACGCTGCAAAAGCAGAACTTGGGAAATTTATAATCACTAATACCTAGGTTAGAAAACAAGAAAGATCTCAAATAAATAACCTTAAGAAGCTAGAAAAAGAAGAGCAAATTAAACTCAAAGAAAACAAAGGAAGGAAATAAATATGAAAGCAGAAACCAAAAAAATAGAAAACAGAATGAAAATGGAGAAAATCTATGAAACCAAAAGAACTCTTTGAGAAGATCAATAAAACTGATAAAGCTCTGGTCGGATGATCAGGGGAAAAAAAAGAGAGAAGACAAAAATTACCAGTATCAAGAATGAAACTGAAGTTATCATGACAGATTCTAAAGATATGAAAAGAATAATAAGTGCTATAGGCTGAATGTTTGTGTCCTCCCCAAATTCACATTCATATATTGAAATCCTAATGTCCAAATGTGGTATTAGGAGGTGGGCCTTAGGGAGAAGATTCGGTCATGAGGGCAGAGCGCTCTGGAATGGATTACCGTCCTTGTCAAGGAGGCCCTAGGGATGCCCCTCCTCCCTTGGCCATGAGAATGAATGCTTTCCCTCTAAGATCAGGAACAAAATGAGGATGTCTGTTCTCACCACTTCTATTCAATATAGCAAAAGAGCTTGTACGAATGTTCACAGTAGCCTTATTTGTCTAAGCCAAAAACTGGAAATAATCCAAATGTCCATCAACAGGAGAATGGATAAACAAATGGTGGTACGTCCATGGATTCTACTCAGCAAGAAAAGGAGCGAACTATTGATACACACGACTTGGATGAGCCTCAAAAGAATTAAGCTGTGAGAAAAAAATTGGACCAAAAAGAGTATAAAATGTATGATTCCATCTATAAAAAACTCTGGAAAATGAAAACTAATCTACTGTGAAGGAAAGCAGATCAATGATTGCCTGAGGAAAGGGTTGAAGAGGAGTGCAAGGGAGGGATTACAAAAGGGCATGAGGACACTTTTGGGAGTGATGGAAATGTTTACAATCTTGATTGTGGAGATAGTTTCATGTATGTAAATAGATGTCACAACTTATCAAATTGTACACTGTAAATATGTACTGTTTATTGTATGTCAATTATACCTCAATAAAGCTGTTTAAAAACAAAATAAAACGTAAAAAATAATCTTGAAAAACATAAAGGGACCTATCAAACCATTACAAGACAAGGAGTAAGTCTAGAAAAGAAATCAATCAAAAAGCAATCTGGATGGCAACAGATCAATTAACCTTCTTGGATACAGAAAGATGCAAAAATCAGCAGTGCTGAGTCAGCAAAACAGGGCAATTTGGAAAAGGTCAATGCCAAAGGACCACAGCACAGAAATAAGGGAACAAATCTGAGAAAATACAATAGCCAAGAGAATATGGAAATTTAACCTCCAGCAGCAATCTCTGAGAACCAGAGTACAGAGTTCATCATCAAAGGTAAGAAAGAAAAGGTTTCAGAACTGAAAGAAGACTGAAAGGCCCAAAAATCCCCCACAAGAACCAAAGAAAGCCACCAAGAACAGCAAGACATTAACCAATAACTCCTTAAACTATAAGGAAAGAGAAAATATTCTCCAAAAACGTATAAAGAATACTTTTGTTTTGAAAGAATGTAAACAACCACCACATCAGGTTCCTAATTGCAGACCAGAAGCTGGAAGGCAATGGATCACTACTTATAAAATGCTAAGGGGAAAAGAAAAAAAACTCTTCAAGAAACACCCAGCTCATAAGCAAAAGCAGAAATCATTTTATGGATTACAAAACATTCCTCTTCCCTCCATAGTGGTCCCCATACCACTAACACTGAGTTACTTCATTTATTTATCAACTGTATTGACTACTGTGTAAAAGTCATTACCTCTCCTTAGAACTGTAGGTATGGGCTCATGCAACTGGTGCTAGAGAGAGAATCGCGTATCTGATAAGCATAGGTAAAACTGTATCAACGTTAATGGTTGGAATATTTGATTCTGAGTAAACTGTAACGCTTCTCTCTTCTCACAAGATTCAGAAGGAACAAAATTGTTATCAATATAATGAACTGTCTCATGTTATCCAGAGATTATGAGATAAATTTCACCTCTGCAGTTCTGAGAATAGTGGGCGATGGGATGGAAGGAAGGGTTCCCCTTGCATAGCTTCTCTTTCCCCCCTCTCCTGCTCTCCCAAGCACAGGAAGATCAGATGTCAAAGGATTTTGTTTTGAACTCACTGAATCAGGGAAACTGGATAAAGGAAAACAGGCTCCAGTGAACAAATATTTACCTTCCAAACAGATCCTGACACCACACTTTAGAGCCTAGAAACCTGCAACAACCACTTTAAGCACTGTACCAGCTGCTGCCAAAACTCTTATGGGGCCCTTCCAGCTCCTGTCTCAGCCATTCTCCCACTACCTGCCGCCCCACCTGGGCACCACAACTCCCCAACTGGTCACACTGCCATCAGGTGTTCAAATTGTTCCCCGCACTAAGGTGACAGGATCGTTCCTCTTCCCAACACAAATTAAAATCCCAGCTCCATGAATATAGCTGTTTAATGACACTTATTTAAACCTTAAAACCCCCATCAAATAGATCAATTCAGTAAGTACTGAATACCCACCTACAACAAATCTGCAGTAGGATTTTACATAATGAAGTATTTCTCTTCCTGGCCTAAAATGCTGGATGTCTTCCTTTCTCTATGCCAAACAAGTATGTATAGCTTCTTCATATACAAATCAAGAAATTCCTGCCATCTGGTGTCCAAATTCAACACTTCAGGGAACTAGCAGCCTCAATTTGGTATAGGCAAGCACACTAGACTAAGGAAATGTTCCATTTAGAGGTATTGAAAAATACATCTGAGCTAAGAAGGATTCTAAGAAAAGACTATTAATTTAAATGAATCTTAAATGAAGACTATTAACTTAAATAAAAATTGATAGAATATGAAAAGGATTCCCAGCAAGTTGAAGAAAAACTAAAATACTGAAAATACTACATCCAGAAACCATCTACGTCACCACCAGCCCTAGTCAGCATTTCAACCAATGCTGGCCAAGCCTCTCCTAAGAGCTCAGCGAAATGGAAAGGGTGCAGATTGACAACACAAACAACTGAAAAAAGGAAAACACAAACTAAGAATATGGAGACCTCTTTTAATTTACATGACACCTTTTCTTTTTCCATAGTCCATGTACTTCAAGAGCTATGATACGATAAATTTGGTTTTTTTAGATTCTTCATGTAATAATGGAAAGAATGGTGTCCCATCAAGTGTAACGATGCAACTTCAAACAAGACACAACCATTCTTGATTTAATAAGGATTCTTGAGAGTCTTGGGCAAAGTTTAAGTTGTAGCTACAAAATAGGAATGCTAGGAGAGAACTAAGGAACAAATGTTTCTAGAGCACATTGCGAAGGCAAGGAAGAAAGCAGGAGTCACCCCGACTCCTCCCTGTTCCTCTGGACACGTGATCATCAAGCCCAGTGGATTAATCAACTACATCTCTCTCTATTCCCATCACCCCGAGCTTAGATGAAGTCTCCATCACCTTTCCTCTAGGCCAGGGATCCGCAAACTACAGCCTACAGGCCAAATCTGGTTGGTCACCTGTTTTTGTAGATAAAGTTTTGCTGAAACACAGTCATGCTCATTCATTTATATATTGTCTTTGGCTGTTTTCTTGCTACAAATGGCAGAGCTGAGGAGATGTGACAGTTACAGTTGCAAGTCTAAAATATCATCTGGCCCTTTACAGGAAAAGCTTGCTGAATTTGGCTCATGTAGACTATTAAATAATCCTTTGACTAGTCTCCCTACCACCCACTCAAAGCGCTCTCCAAACTGCAGCCTGAGTGAGAGCTTTATGAACACAAATCTGATCCCTTACTCTTCTGCAAAGATAAACCCAAACTCCTTAAGGTAACGCCTGTAACTCTTCCAACGTTCCATCTTCCCACTACTCAATTCGACCCTTATTTTCCAGTTATTCTAATCTCTTCACACTCACCTCGCCCTAACCTTTGGGCTTTCGGCATGTGATATTTCCTCCAACTGGAACACTCTACTTTCTCCTAGTTAACTCTGGGTCACCATTCGGGTTCTCCATGTAAACGTCATTTTCTCCAGGAAGCCATTCCTGACCACTTGGGCTGGGATTAGATGGTCCTCAACTTCCTCCATCTCTGATCTTATAGATTCTAATGAATATTTGTCAGGCCAGATCAAGAACCACATGATAGAGACAGGCTGTGCGATATTAACCAAGATACCTTTGCAGCAAGCAGAGACTAGTGTGTATGAGGCATTCACACATTTTTGTTCAAAAAAATTTATCCTTTGCATCATGTTCTGAGAATCCAAAGAACTTTTTCTCAGCAATTTACCATAAATAATCAGGTAGATTTAACCAATGAAAATAAATAAGTCATGTACAACCATGGCAGAATAAGTTGATACAAAAATGTGAAAACTTAGAAATCTACAAAAAGACACATTCTTCTGAGTACAACTATTTATACCATGTACTTTTTAGTATATTACTAGAGAAAACCTTGATCTTCTTCATCTTCAGAGCTTATTATCCTAGACGATACTTAATGAAAATAATAAAAATAATGAAACTAAAAAGAGGATTATCTCATTACCTGCTCTTCCCTCTCCTTTTCTTTGGTCTTATTTCTGTAGATTCTAGCAGAGGTGGCATCCTGGGATGGAATGGCAGAGATCTGACGCAGTGGCATGCTCATCCCAGCCTCCTGTCTGGTCCTCTTCTTTACGGAAGAGAGTCTTCAGTGGTAGAGTCATTTTGGGCCATGGACTTTAAGCTGAGAGAGAAGACAAGACGTAACTGAGCTGAACACTTTTCAAATTTCCAACAGTGAGATCAGTATTTTATATTTATATTCATATTTATACTCAAATAAGTTACAATGTCTGACATAGATATTTGGTCTCCAAAAATGATAGAAGCTAAATGTCTACGAGGGAAATTGTATCATTTTTCTCATGTAGTAAGATGGGAGCACCTGAAGAAGGCTGGTGGATCAGGTACATGTATAATCAGATATTAATTTTCCATGGCTACTTAGGTTTTAAATACAGCAGTGTCATCTCTCATTATAAGAATATTTTTGAAGTTAAGCTTTTTTCTTGAACAAGCATTCATCCTGATATAAGCTGTGATCTTTCCTTAAAACTGCTGCCCTTCAGTCCACATAATGGTAAGATTAAAGGTTAAGAAGTCTAAAATAAATTTAAAATATCTATGATTCATGCTTAACCTTCCAAAAGTCTACACTCTCTAGACCAGTTGTCGGCAAACTTTTCCTGTAAAAGGCCAGATAGTAAATATTTTAGGCATTGTGGGCCATATTTGCTACAACTACTTAAATCTGCCATTGTAGCATGCAAGTAGCCACAGTGAGTATGCAAATCAATGAGAATGGTTATGTTCTAATAAAACTTTACTTACAAAAACAGGTGGCAGGCTAAATTTGGCCTATGGGCCTGTAGTTTGCTAACCCCTGCTCTAAAGGATTTTATAGGAAAGATGAGGGTCATCATGGACATTCCGGGGACCATGAAAAGGCTGCTCTTAAGGAAAATAATAGTGTCTGAATAAGCCATATTCAATGATTCCAGGCACCCCTGCCTTTTTTCTGGTTTTCTCCTACATCCTCTAAAGCGCCTAATAATTGAATCGTGTGTTCTCTCTCTCTCTTTCTCTTCCCCTACCCACACCGAGATCTACCAAACTCTGTATACAAAACCAATTAGATATAAATTATACAAATTATCTATGAGGTTCAACATAATAATATTTCATGCTGTTCAAATTTTAACAAAGCCTTAAACCAAAAGAACAAAATTCTAATTTGGGGATTTTCATTTATTAACCATATATTTGGGAGGTGGGATGGTAGGCGGGGAGGGTGAACAATAAGGCCTGACAACCCTAAGGTAACGTGTGACAAGCAGCCATTTATTCCCCCTCTCCCAAAACTCTGCTCTGGACCAAAGGTAGGTTTTTAGGTGGCTAGTCTCACCTCTGACAGTGTTACTAACCAAATTAAGAGCAACAGGGCTCACAAAATGGACTTCTCTCTCAGGACTCTCTGATCAATAAGCAACAGGAAGGAACAAAAAACTGGAAGGGATCAACACATATGAGAAAATGAGCTAAACAAATGTTCTGTTTTAAAAAGTCTAGTTTTATAATAGATGGGTGGTAACTCATAACCAATAAAACAGGAAAATAAAGTAGGTGATATCAGCGTCTAGATATAATCAATAATAAAGAAAATGTTAGTGTCTAGGTATTATATATCACCCACTCTATTTCAAGCCTTTGTTGAGGCTGACACAAGATGGGGCATGATATCCAAGAAGCAGTCTGAATATTTGTGTTCACATTATGCAAACAAGAGGCACTTACTTACTGCTTAGTTGTCTTACACTCTCCGGGAGATCACAATAGTTAGTGGTGAGCAGTTCTTTCATCACTAATGCATTAAAGTCCTCTGCCACAAATGACAAACTCCATGTGGTCTCTTGGAATACTTAGTCAAATTAACCATGCCCAGAGCCCCACCATATATCATGCCACCTTTGGTGCTCCTGGTATAATCATCATTATTACATCATCGGTACAGAACCATGACAAGCATGGACAGGACTATTTATGCCAGAGAAACAGAAATGTGAGGGTGTTTGAAATTTTTTGCATAATTTTACAGGGCCTCCCTCTTTACAGCCATTTAAGTTACTCTTCAGATATGCACCCCCATCTCCAGGTAAGAGACCTGAAAGTTCGCCTGAAGCAATCCCTTTCCTATGTCAGACATATATTGGATGAAAGTGATAATTTTAGGGGCCCACCCAGTGGCATAGGGGTTAAGTTCACGCACTCTGCTTTGGTGGCCCAGGGTTCACCAGTTCGGATCCTAGGCATGGGCATGTGCACCACTTATCAGGCCGTGCTGTCGCAGCCGTCCCACGTACAGGGCAAGTGGGGCACAGATGTTAGCTCAGAGTCAATCTTCCTCAGCAAAAGGGGAGGACTGGCAGAGGATGTTAGCTAAGGGCTAATCTTCCTCAAAAAAATAAAAGAAAAAAAATTTAGAAAGTGATCATTTTAAAAACCAAACTACAAAACAGACCATGCCACTTTTTATATGAAGGTTCATATGAAAAGCGTAAAGCAGGTATTACTGATACTATTCTCTTTGCATAATTTCCAAATATCTGTTTTATATGATTCAATTCATCTTTAATTAAGAGCAAAAGTTAAACCTCTACACTATTGCCTGACAATCCAGGCATAAGGCCTTCAATTCCACGAATGCTAACTTACAAAATACAACACACCTGATAGGAACATCCATATCTAGAAGAACTGGACTGACAAAGTTGGTTGTTTGAGAGTATGGCCACGGACATGCCAAATTCATGGATTAGAAGACTTACTATTGATAAGATGGCAATTCTCCCAAAATTGATCTACAGATAAAGCAATCCCTATTAAAAGCCCAGCTGACTTTGTAGAAATTGGATAAGCTGGGGCAGGCCCCGTGGCCAAGTGGTTGGGTTCGTGCGCTCCGCTGCAGGCGGCCCAGTGTTTCATTGGTTCGAATCCTGGGGGCGGACATGGCACTGCTCATCAAGCCACGCTGAGGCAGGGTCCCACATGCCACAACTAGAAGGACCCACAACGAAGAATATACAACTATGTACGGGGGGGACTTTGGGGAGAAAAAGGAAAAAATAAAATCTTAAAAAAAAATTTAAAAAAAAAGTATGAAGAAAACACAATGAACATTTAGAGAAAATAAAAACGAAACTGGATAAGCTGATCCTAAAATACATATGGAAATTCAAGGGATCCAGAATACCCAAAATAATCTTGAAAAAGAACAAGTTGGAGAACTGGCACTTTCTAATTTCAAAACTTACCACAAAGGAATAGTAATCAAGACAGTGTGGAACTGGAATAAGGACAGATATATACACCAACAGAATAGAATTTAGAGTCAAGAAATAAACCCATGTATCTATGGTCAACTGATTTTTCAACAAGGGTGCCAAGACTATTCAATAGGGAAAGACTATTGTCTTTTCAACAAACGGTTCTGGGACAACTGGATAGCCACATGCAAAAGAATGATGTTAGACCCCTACCTCACTTAAATAAAAAAAACTTTTAAAAACCTACACTTCATCAAAACAAAAACTTTTGTGCTTCAATAGACGCCACAAAGAAAGTAAAAAGACAACCACAGAACGGAATAAATTTTTTTACAAATCATATAATAGTAAGAGACTTGTATCTAAAATATATAAAGCACTGTTACAATTCAATAATAAAAAGACAAATAGTGAAAAATGGATTGCTCAACATCATTAGCCAACAGGAGAATACAAATCAAAACCATGAGATATCACTTCAATTATGGCTATAATTAAAGACAGATAAGTGCTGGCAAGGATGTGTAGAAATTGAAACCCTCATATACTGCTGGTGGGAATGCACGCAGCTGCTTTGGAAAACAGTCTGGCTCTTCCTCAATGTGGAAATAATTCAAATGCCCATAAACTGATGAATGGATAAATAAAATGTGTTATCTATACCATGGAATATTATTCAGCAATACAAAGGAATGAAATATGAATACATGCTATAACACAGGTGACCCTTGAAAACATTATACTAAGTGAAAGAAGGACCACGTATTGTATGATACATTTGTATGAAATGTCCAGAGTACACAAATCTATAAAGACAGAATGTAGATTAGTGACTGCCCAGGGGAGGGTTAGGGATGGGAAGGGCAGTGATGGTTAAAAACCCCATGTTTTTAGGATAATGAATATGTTCTAAAATTTATTATGGTGATGGTTACATAACTCAAGTATAGTGAAAACCATAGAACTGCACACTTCAAAAGAGTGAATTTTAATGGATGTGAATTATATCACAATAAAGCTGTTTAAAAAACGAATCAGAAATAAGTAACATGGGTTAAGATAGATAAAATTTTATTTTTCCTTTGTGCTATCCCTAATGTAACTTATCCAGATGACATGGAGATGGCCACTGTTACTTTATCACTCTTCCAGTTTTGAGAAAGGTAACAAGGAAGAGTGCAAAATCAGCAACTTAAGGTTCAAGTCTTGACTATTAAATACTAACAGTGTAATGTTGGGCAAACTGATGAATTCAAAAGATACTCTTTCTTCAGTAGTAAAACAGAAAGGTAATGCGCCACATAAAAACGTTTCGGTCAATGATACACCGCGTACACGACGGTGGTCCCTTAAGATTAGTACCATATAGCCTAGATGAGTGGTAGCCTATCCCTTCCAAGCCTATACCTTCCAGGTTTGTGTAAGTGCACTCTATGATGTTTGCACAACGATGAAATCACCTAACTACGCGTTTCTCAGAATATAACCCCATTGTCAAGGGACACGACTGTAATCTCTACTCAGTTCACTGGGTTACTGTGAAGACCAAATAAGACTGTGTCCATATGCACAAATGTAAGGATTCTTAACCTCAGCACATTTTCCAGCCTGCTTTTTCAGGCATCTGCAATGATTCCTCTCACTGCCTCACAAAAGCCTGTTTGTTTGCTTTGTCTTTCCAGCAGTATTTTCTGTCCCCCTATGCCTTGGTTGCACACAAGATTTACAGAACTGGGACCTCAAATTCTTTCTGATATTTATTTAGTACCTCTAGCAGCATGACTCTGAAGGTAAGTAAGACTGATAATACCATCCCTATAAGGAGAGAGGTAGGTACATCGGACCAAAAGACGACCATCATGGCTTAACAATCAAGCTGTTCTATGTGCTTTCCAGATGGTCAAGATAAATGAAGGATTCTGCCCATTCTAACACAATGCTGGGGATAAATACAGATGACAAAGAGGCAGCCAGGAGAAGACAAAGATGCTAGTTGCAGCCACCCTGAGGGACAGCCCCCACCGAGGTCTGCATGCCTCCCTGCACCCTGGCTCACAGGGTGCCAGGCTCCAGCAGCACCCTGCTGCTCTCCATTGTGAGTTGTTGAATCATAATGTCATGACTGGCACTCAGAATAAACAACTTCAAGTTATGTCTGTTTTTATCAGAAGCACGTTTCATACAAAAAAATGAGAAGCCTGTGCACATCAGCTAGCAGACACAAAAAGAAAAAGAGCAGTGGGAGGAGTGAGGAGACTAGTTGTAACACTTAGCACTGAATGATCAAGGCCAGACTTACAGCAGTGAGCGTGGAGGGAGGAGAGACCATTTGAAAAAGGAGGACTGAGACAATCTATTGAGGAGCCTAACTGTTCCCTGGTTTCTGGCTGTGCATTCACAAGACCAGGATGCACAGAGGAGTGGGAGATAAAAGGGGGCTCGCCACGGGCACACTGAGCTTGACATCCCTGTGGGAAACCCAAGATATGTACACAGTGCACACTGGGAGTCACCAGCACACCATGACACCTGAACACACAGAAATAAAATCAGTTTCCCAAGGAAAACCTGCAGAATCAGTTGTTCATGTCATTAGATGCAATAGATGCTATTAGATGCTATAAACAAATGACAAAACTCAATATCAACACAGAATTTTAAAACCGTTTAGAAAACAGCAATGGAGAATCCCTAATTTAAAAAAAAAAAGAAAAACACCTATCTCAACCAAAATTTAACATTACACTCACACAGCAAAACTCTCAGAGGCATTCTAATTAAACTAAAAAGCAAAATAAGCACATCACCACTGCTATTATTTAATATATAGTTAGATTTTTCCTGCTAATGTGATAAGATTTAAAAATAAAAAGTGAACTCTATAGTTCAATGGAAGAGTTAAAGTCCAGAGGAATTTTCTAAGAACTAGTGGAATCAGTTAAAAACATTTGTATAAAATCAGTAAGAAAAAAGTATATAAACATATTAATGTCACCAACATTCCTGTACATCAACAAAACAAAAAGCATGAATTAGAGATAAATGATACAAAACCTACTTAACAACTTTTAATGAAAAACATTTAGTGATTTTAGAGTATACCTGAATGCTATAAGTTGTGTTCTCCCCAAATTAAAGCATATATTTAAATGTAATTCCAATGAAAGTCTAAGCAAGGTTCTTTTACTTGACAAAATGATTCTAAAATTATATATACAAATGAATGCGATCAAATAAAAATGTTGGAGAAGAAGCAATTGAGAGATGAGTCCTCTGAAATATTAAAAATTATAAGGTAATAATAACTATTAAACAGCAGGGTACAGGTCTATAAGACTGAAAGACAATCCAGAAATTGACTGGCTTATACAGAAGAGTCTACCAGCCAATAGAAGCAGCAGCCCAAAATTATAAGAAAGGGACAAGTTATTCAATAATGGGCATTGGGATAACTTTGGCTAACAATTTGGGGAAAAAAATCAATTAAGACTCGGTTCATTCATCAAAATAAATTCCGATGCATAAAAATGTTAAATGCAGGGGCTGGCCCAGTAGCTTAGCAGTTAAGTTTGCGTGCTCCACTTCAATGGTCCGGGGGGTTCACAGTTTGGATCCCAGGGGTGGACCTAGTACCACTTATCAAGCCATGGTGAGGTAGGCATCCCACATATAAAATAGAGGAAGATGGGCACAAATGTTAGCTCAAGGCCACTCTTCCTCAGCAAAAAGAGGATTGGTGGTGATGTTAGCTCAGGGCTAATATTTCGTGCAAAAAAAAAGTTAAATGCAAAAAACCACATAAAAACATAATAAAATACAATTGCAAATGAATATATGAAGGAACTAAAGGAAGACTGACTTTCTAAGTCTAGAACTAACAGGAAAAAATCACAAAGAAAAGGGTTTGTAGATATGACTCTATAATTAAAAGCAAAAATAAACAGGCAAAAAAGACTCAAAAATATTTATAGCACATAGGACAGAAAGTTAGTATCTTTTTTTAATCAAGAAGTTAATATGAATAGCTTTTTAAAAAACATTAAAAATACCCATAGATAAATGGGCAGTATTAGGAACAGCTGTTTCACAAATGAGGGCATAGCATGAGTCCTCACTTAACATTTTAATAATGAAGGGAAGGCAACAGCTCAGGGAACCACTTTTTTCCTTTACAAAATTCTACAGAAATACAGCAAAACCTATCACTGGCCAATATGGGCTGAGCCTATGTTCTCATGATCCTCCAGCGGCATCACAAACTCAAAATGCCCATTGGGAAACTTGAGCAACAGGGCTCAGAAACTAGAAGAGCTTACCGTTGGGAAGCTTAGCCTACGAAAATACATAAAAATTTACAAGCTCCAAGATTGTCAACATGACAGTATTTAGGACAAAGGAAAACAAAGTACCCATAATTTCTCCAAATTGAGGAAAAGCTAAGTAAATTGTGGTACTGATACAATCAAAAGAATATTATGTGGGTATTAGAAGCAAGAGAAAGATGAGTGTGAGCAAAAGCAGGTAAAAATTATACACACATTGTAATTACAACTACATTAATATACACACAAGCAAAAATCCTAGGAAGGAATTCATAAAAATGCTAATAGCAGTTTAATGGTGTGGCAATATAAATGATTTTTCATTTCTCTATTTTCTAAACCTTTAGTAGTAACATATTACTTTAAATATTCTTAAAGAGCTAAAATTAAAAGCTCAAGTCATTCCACATAGGTTGGTAATAGAATTTTATGTTCTCAATGACTATACAACCATAAAAGGGCTAATTTTCTGTGAGAAGTACATTTCTGAAGCCTCACAGAATTCAAGTCTAATTTTCCTACAGGAATAAAGTATGGGGATGCCTTCTCAGGACATAGATGTTTACAACCATCATAGTGTTTGTTTTATGCTCGTTTTAAAATTTTTTCAGTATTTGCTCTAATATTTTGTTTAGTGCTCTCCCTTAAAAATAATAGCACAATGCCTTATGGGAACAGTTTGCCTTTCTTCACGGTGTTTTATTACATCTGACTTTCACTCCAAAGTTACTGATTTTGGAGACTACATTATTTCAGATTTTACACACAGTAAGACGTTATTAATATTTTCACATCATAGTATTTCCAGTTTGCATACTTTCCACAAAATGCGACTGCAGTGGAATGGCCTTTACACACCAGCAGAAACGGAGACTCAGAACACGAACTGCTAGCAAACAGGAATACAGCACTATAACACGGCAGACAAGGGACAGACTGTACCTGCCCACTGTCAACAAATCTGAGCATCTGCCCAGCGCTTAGAAGCTATCTGCTGCTTACACCACTTTCTTTCAGCATATGTTTGTCCCTGTCATTATGGCAGAAACAGATCTGTGGCAGGAATCATGATCTTTCACAGAACACAGAAAAGAATAATAAACATGAGCTATTAGCAAATGTTTGAATAATAAACATGAGCTATTAGTAAATGTTTTTCTCTTTTAATCATGGTTATAAACGAAATCTCTTATTCCAAAATAGTAACTCTTCTTTCCACCAGAAGAGAACAGGCTGTTCTCTCTCAACAACAGATTCCCTTGTGTGAAGGAAGCCCACGTGTCCAGGATCTGATTATGAGACTAGGCACTTTCGCTATGTAAATGACATTTACTGTAAAAGTTCCTCAATTTCCTGCCACCAATCGTATAAACTTGCCCACTCCTCCCAACCCTTTCATTAATTATGTAAATTACATTACTCAGTTCAGAGGAAGAGATGACCCCAGCTCTGGGCATGTACCTGGGCTCTTTGCTTTCCTCCTCACCTGACTATTCAGGTGCCTGACTCTATCAGCCATTCTCCTACCCCATATTTTCATAGTCTCCTTCCTAAAGACTCCTTCACATCAACAAAGTAACAGAATCAGTTTTCCAAGGAAAATGCATAGAATAAGTAGTTTGTATCACTAAATAATATAAAAAATTATAAAATTCCACACTGATACAGAACTTTAAAGTGCTTTATGGGTCCCCCATCTTTAAAAACAAAAATAAAAATGCTTTCAATGCTCCTATCCTCTTTCCCTCTATAACCAAATTTTCTGAGTGGCCTACAATATTCTTCACTTTCTTGCCTTCCACAACTTAATTCAATGCAGTCCAACCTCTGCTTCCCCATGTCATCTGTTCTTGGCTTTTCTTATTTACTAATTAAATTTAGAAGAGCTCCAAATGAAAGGAACCAATACATAAACAAAGAAAACTAGGGGAAATAAAGATAATTTTCCAAAGTTTTTAAAATCCTTTAAAGTCAATCAACATACTCTTAAATGTACAGATGATATACCATCCATAAAGCCAAAATATGACAATATGAAATAGAAAAACAAAAAGCACTCTTGAAAATTAAAAATTATAAGCAAAAATTAAAAATTCAACAGAAGGGTTAGAAAATTAAGTCACAGAACTCACCAAGAAAGTAGTACAAAAATACGCAACAGAAAATAAGAAAAAGAAGATAGAAGGATTTGAGGATATAAGATTATCCATAGATCAGCTCAGGAATTCCAACATCTGACCCAAAAGGAGTTCCAGAGAGATGAGGCAGAGAACACAGAGGGAGGAAAATAATAAGAGAAATGATAAAAGAAATTCCCAAGAACTGAAAGACACAAGTCCCCAGACTGAAACGGCCCAGTAAGCACCTAGCGCAATGAATTTTTTTTAATTTTAGAAAGTCCACACCAAGGCTTATTCATTATCATAAAATCCTAGGACATCAAGGACAAACAAAAATGTGAGAAAGAAAATGTCCTAGCTGTGGGCAGGATAGGGTAGGGTGGAGGTATTACATTACAAAGGGATATATAAATCAAAATAGAATTAGACCTCTCAACAGCACCAGTACCAGTGGACCCAAATGACAGAGGCATAATGCCTTCAAAATTCTGAGAGAAGATTTTGAGATGGAATTTCACACCCAGCAAAACTATCAAACAAATGAGAAGGGAGAATAATGGTTTCTTGGGGCATGAGTGAAGTCACAAAATAAATTTCCAAAGCACCTTTTTAAAGAAAACTCTCGGAAGTTGTACTGTAGCAAAATAAAGGACTGAATCAAGAAACAGAAAAACAGAATGCACAAAACAGTCATTATAACTTAGGAGAGGCACAAAGTGAAGTTCCAGTATTGCAGCGGCATAGCAGGCCCAGAGAGTATTGGTAGGGAATGGAGGCGGCGTATGGAACACTTCCAGGGGCAGGTCTCCAGAATAAAAGAAGTCTCAACAGGGAAGACGGAGGGACACCTTAATACCATGGACACCTTAGAAGAACTAAGGGTAAGTATAATAAAAATCATGCAAGTGAAAATAAAAAGTAATTAACAACAACAAAAGTAAAGCAGAAAGAAAATGTAATCATTTGGCTCTAAAATGAACAATATTTCAATACTGAAAATGTTGTCAACCTTCTAATGATATAAGCAACATTGTGACATAACCAAATCAGGAGGATGGGGAGAAGAGAGGTGGGGTATAAAAGGAAGTCAACAGATGATGCCCAATATTTACAAGTCATATCATTTGAAAACATGGAGGTAACTATCAGAAGGCGCTACTATGATATGTATGCACCTGCCTCTGTAGAGAAGGACAAGGGTGGTGGAGGAGTGGAGCAAAGAACTATTGTTTACATTACAGGACTTTAGGTACTACAAGCTCCTATCCACAGTTCTAAAATTCAGAAAACTATCAAAACAAAACAACAACAAAAAACCCTAGTTTGTCTTTACTAATACCTAAGACCTGATCTTACACGAACTTTTTGGGGGCCACAACCTGACCTAAACTGATAGAAAGCTATTCATAGTCTCTACTTATTCAACTTAGTGTAAATATTATACCTCAATGCAGAAATATTAACATGTTTGATTAAGGGGTGTTACCCCAATGGGGGTATTAAATAATACATACTATAGATTACCTTTATAAATCTGAAAATTTCTAAAATCTAAAATATTTCTAACCTAAGGGTTTTGGATAGGAGAGTCTGGGCCTGCATCTCATTTTTCAAAAAGCTATGCATTTATGGCTTTTTCTAATTTTGAAAATATTTTGAAGTCACAAATGGAAAGAAAGTGTAAAGAGAGTAATAGGCAGAAGACCTTAAACAGATCAATACCTATTCCATATATTTTCCAAAAGTGGCATTATCCCTGGGTCACTATTTAGGTGCTGAATAAGGAAATTTCCTTGTCTCATTAAAACTTAAAAAAAGAAAGGGACAGGCCAGGCCAGTGGTGTAGTTAAGTTCATGTGCTCCACTTCGGCAGCCCAGGGTTCACCAGTTTGGATCCCAGGCACCGACCCACACACGGCTCATCAAGCCTTGCTACGGCAGGGGTCCCACATACAAAATAGAGGAAGATGGGCACGGATGTTACAGGGCCAATCTTCCTCAGCAAAAAGAGGAGGATTGGCAGCGGATGTTAGCTCATGACTAATCTTTAAAAAAAAAAAAAAAAGAAAGAAAGAAAGAGAGAGGGGGCTGGCCCTGTGGCCTAGTGGTTAAGTTCAGCGCACTCCACTTTGGTGGCCCGGGTTTGGTTCCTGGGCACCAACCTACACCATTTGTCAGCGGCCAGGCTGTGGTGGCAACCCACAGACAAAACAGAGGAAGACTGGTACAGATGTTAGCTCAGGATGAATCCTCCTCAAGCAAAAAGAGGAAGATTGGCAACAGATGTTAGCTCAGGGCAAATCTTTCTTAGCAAAAATAAAAATAAAATTAATTAATTAATTTAAAAAAAGAAAAGAAAGAGAGAAAACTGCACTTGACTTCTCACGCATCTCCTGGGATTGTTCTGTCTATCCTACTTTTCTAGAGCAAGACAGAGCTCTTCTATTCCATACACTAGAACCTTCTACACTCACCGTCGACACTTCCTCACCTTCACACACATTTCATCTTATCGCAATCTGGATTCTGTATGGTAAGGTCAACAACGCTCTCCATGCTGTAAAGCCGAAAGGACACTTCCCAGTGCTCACGTTATTTGACTTGACACATTGACTCTCTTCCTAGTCTTCAGACATTCCCTTCTTTTGACTTACATGATACAACATTCCTAGTTTTCCTCGTACTTCTTCACCTTTGCAGATCTGTCTCCTCTAGCAGGACATTAAATGCGAGGGTTCCTCAAAGCTCCATTTTACCCTCTCTGCTTCTCATTCCGTATTCTCTTTTCCTGAGTTATCTAACCCATAACTTTGGCTTCAATGACCACCTTTGAGCATGTTACTCAAAAAGAAAATACTGATAAATCAGACTTCATCAAATTTAAGACCTTTATGCTTTAAAAGATATCATTAAGAAAGTGAAAAGACAGACTGGGAAAAAAATATTTGACAATCATGTATCTGATAAAAGACTTGTATCCAGAATATATACAGAACTCCCACAACTCAAGAAGACAAACAACCCCATTTAAAAATGGGCAAAAGATTTTAATAGACATTTCACCAAAGAAGATACATGAATAGTTAATAAGCTCACGAAATGATCTTCAAATTAAAATCACAATGAGATAACACATATCTCCACTAGAACGGCTATAATAAAAAAGTCGATATCAACTGTAGGATGTGGAGAAACTGAAGCCATCATGTACGTATTGCCAGTGAGAATGTAAAGTGGTATAGACACCTTGGAAAACAGTTTAGCAGTTTCTTAAAAAGTTAAATATAAACTTATCACATGACCTAGCAAGTCTACTCCTGGGAATCACCCAAGAGAAAGAAAACATATTTTCACACAAAGACAAGAGTATGTTTGAATGTTCATAGCAGCATTATACATAATAGCCAAAAACTGGAAACATTCCAAATGTCCATCAACTGATAAACAGATAAAATGTGGCATATCCACACAATGAAATAAGATTCAGCAACTAAAAGGAGCAAACCAATGATACATGCTACTACATGGATGAACCTCAAAAACATTATGCAAGGTGAAAGAAGTCAGATGCAAAACATTACAAATTGTACGATTTTCATGAAGTTTCTTGAAAAGGCAAATTCACAGGGACAGAAGGCAGATCAGTGGTTGCCTAGTATTGGGGGTAGGAGCAGGCATTAACTGCAAATAGGCATAAGGGAACTTTTGGGGGCAATGGAAATGTCTCAAAAAGAGTGCACAACTAAATTTCTTAACCTCACTGAAGTGCACACTTACAATGGGTAAGCATCTAAACTGTACCTCAAGAAGCTCATTTAACACAGCCTACAAGGCCCTATGTGGTTTGACCCCTATTTATCTATCCAATCTCATTTTGTACCACTCATTCCCTCTACAGTCCAGCAACAGTGGCCTTCTCTCAGTCCCCTCAGATTTCTCAGCTCCTTGTTACCACAGGGCCTTTATATAATGCTGTTCTCTGCCAGCAATGCTCTTCCTTCCCCTCATGATCTAATTAACATCTGACCATCCTCAGGAAATCCCACATTTACAGGTCTTTATAGCATCAATGAAGAACCTCTACTTCATTAACAATTATCCCAGTTGGAATTTTACATTTATAAAATTGTTTAATTAATGCTTTCCCTTACTGGCTGTAAGCTCCCCAAAGCTCAAGATCCTATCTCATTTTGCTCACCTTTGTATCTCTTCTCTCTAGCCAATGCCTATCACATAAAATCCATTCAATAAATGTTGGCTGAATCAATCTCTCTCAGACAGGAGCCAGAACTGGCTGGGAATTTTATTTGTAACTCAAACTATAACCAACACTGTTCATGATCTCAAATGTTGATGAAATACTATATGTGAAAATTTAGAAAACACTAACAAAAATTCAATATTTTTCATCCTGGTACAATTCATATTAATTGGGAAGAAACAACTGATCTTTAAATATTTGCAGATTGACCACATCAGACTAAGTTCAAAATTGCAATGGAATTCAAATATAATGAAATGTGATCCAAGTATCTTTAAGAATAACTCTAAAAGGCCACAATTATAAGTTAAGCATTACTGATAAAGCTCTTTTAAGACAGAAGAAAACTTAAGTTTCATAAGTTACAGGTGAGAAATTTCAATCTTTGAGTCAAAAATCCAATGCAGAATAGGTAGCAAGTTACTGAAGACATACCTACACAGTTAAATAAGGGCACAAAACATGTCATCACACTACCTGTACCTTATTCCCTTCACTCAGCCCAGGAAGAAAGCTCTTCCACAAGCAGCCCATATCTGGGCCACTGTCTCACCCTCACTAGGCCACTGGATAGCAAGGCACAAACCTTAAGGTATCAAGTTTACCCTACGCCTACCCTTTACTGAAATGAAGACCAAAATTAAACTTCAAAGTTCTGAGAATTCTAAGGAAGATGGTAGTTAAACCACAAGGTAGGGATAAGCCACTCACTAAAAAAAGAAGTCCGAGACAAAGGTTTGTTATTTAGACTTGGCCTGTTAACACTATGAGCTTCAATAATAATGAGCTTATTAAAAAATATCAAAATGAATTACAAATTTTATATGTAACAGAAAAAAGCAATAACTACCAGAAAATATATATGCAATTACCAAAAGTGAAGAAATCATAAAACACACAAACATATCCCCAGACTAGATAAAGTTTACTCAGAAACAAATAAAGGACCAGTTTGTTAGTTTCAAAGTCCCCTGGAATAATTCAGAGCACGACTAGAGGTAATACAGAGTAAAATCAATGTCACATAAAAGAATGACAAATAAGCAATGCTGAAGATAAGAAGAAAATGAAATCCAAAGTATAAAAGGTTTAAAAAGATGACAAAGCAAAGAAATAAACTGAAAAGTATAGAAACACCACCTGTGAATAATAATGCTGGAGGAAAAAGAGCAACAGATGAAAGCAACTGCAAATCCTGAGTGTATTATCTCATTTAATTCTCACAGCAGTGCCAGGAGGTAGAGAAACGGTTTTATCTCCATTTCACACATGGCTTAGAGAAGTTAAGCAACTCGCCCAAGGTTTCACAGACATATTTTACCAAATATGGTAGCCTGTGACAACTTACAAAGTGGACCTAAAATATATCAATTTTTTTTCTTTTTTATCTCACTGTGACACTGCTGTTGGAAAGACAAAGATAAAGCCTGGTGTGTTGCAGACTTTATTACGGTAGAGAAGAGTTATATTACAATCACCGTGGATAAAGAAAATAACACGGAATCCACATTTGAAGTATTAAATAGGAGCATGCTTTTTACTGCACTTTTGTCTATATGGAGGGACAACTGACCAAAGCAATGGGTATACTTGCTAAAAATTTGAGGAAGAGCCAACCCTGACAGCCTAGCAGTTAAACTTTGGTGTGTGCTCTGCTTCGGCAGCCCAGGTTTGGTTCTGGGGCGCGGAATCCCACCACTCGTCTGTCAGCAGCCATGCTGTGGCAGTGGCTCACAGAGAAGAAATAGAAGGACCTACAACTAAAATATACAACTATGCCCTGGGCTTTGAGAAGAAAAAAAGAGAGAGGGCAAGACTGGCAACAGATGTTAACTCAGAGTGAATCTTTCCCAGCAAAAAGGAAAAAAAAAAAAAAAAAAGCAATGGATTGAATATTAAAAAAAAAAAACTAAGAAAGATAATAATTTAGATAATTCAAAAATGGATATTTTAGGGGCTGGCCCAGTGGCATAGTGGTTGAATTCGCACACTCTGCTTCGGTGGCCCAGGATTACAGGTTCACGTCCTGGACGCAGACCCAGCACCCCTCATCAAGCCATGCTGTGGCAGCATCCCACATAAAATAGAGGAAGACTGGCACAGATATTAGCTTAGCAACAATCTTCCTCAAGCAAAAAGAGGAAGACTGGCAACAGAGGTTAGCTCAGGGCCAATCTTCCTTACAAAAAACCCCCAGTATTTTATTTTATTTATTTTTTGTTTGAGCAAGATTAGCCCTGAGCTAACTACTGCCAATCCTCCTCTTGTTGCTGAGGAAGACTGGCCCTGAGCTCACCTCCGTGCCCATCTTCTTCTACTTTATATGTGGGACGCCTACCACAGCATGGCGTTTGCCAAGCGGTGCCATGTCTGCACCCGGGATCCGAACTGGCGAACCCTGGGCCGCCAAGAAGCGGAACGTGCAAACTTAACCACTGTGCTACCGGGCCAGCCCTCCTCCTCCCCCAGTATTTTAAGGCACTGTGCCTCAATAGTTGGGTCCAATTTATAACAGATATTTAACTTTATCATTTTGAGTTCACTTGCAAATTCATATCACAAGACACAGAAAAATACTACACTTTAAAACTATAGTCCATATCCTTAAACTATTATAACTATAAAGCTATAGCCATATCTTTAAACTATTCCAGTAGATTAGTCAAAGTAATTTTCCAACATGCAACCTTAAAGACTGGAGCCAAGAGGGGCAGAGGGGACTCAGGTATGCGCAACAATGCTGCCCAGTGGGAGGAGAATGGGCCCCTCGAGAAAACTGATGGCACCTCATGCTAGAAGTCCTTGGCCAAAGCAAGTGCTTAGCCAGGAGAGAGGGGACGTGCTGCACGTGAAGGGCAGTGTGTTCAATTTAGAAGCCTAAGAAGCACAGCAAGAGAGAGGAGCCAAGGCTGATCACAAGCGAATGAGAAGCTAATGCAGGGCAGGAGGGACTCAGCTGAGACAGTGCATGCCATGCTGACTCCCGCAATGACTCGGGGAACCTCAGGAGAACCACTCCACTACGTGTGTGAATTAGGTGAACCAGGCATGATTACTGGGAAAAAAGTGTGGACTAACAGCTACATTTTCTAGAAGATTCTGAACCTGAGGAAAGTTAAGGAACAGCCATGTGTATTTCCTTGCTAACAGGACAAATACAAGAATACTGAAACTATCAGAGTCAACAAAAGGGAGAGAGATTTGTTGGGGTTCTCACAGGACTTTAGTTCTGAGAGAGAGAAGAGCAAGTCTGACTGACTGTGAGACAGAAGACGCCTCTAATGAAGTACAGACATAGTCTTACTTCTCTAGTTCCTCCAAGGGCCCTTCAATGCTTTCCCACAGATGAGAGTGTCTGATCCTTACAGACAGACAGGGGAATGGAAGAGAGCTCAAGGCCACAGCAGCCCAGGGCCCTTCCTGGGCACGCACCACACTGAAACAAAGTGACCTGCGTACACTCCTGCCTCCCACACTGGACTGTGGGCTCCTTGAGGGTTCAGTAATGAGGCCAGGATTAGAATTACACGTGTAGATTCTAGCCATTTATCACAGGACATTTCCATTTGCTATTGCTTGGTAACAGACTACCCAAAACTTAGCTGCTTTAACATCAAGCATTTGCTATTTTTCACAGTTCCATGGGGTGGCTCGGCAGCTCTTCTGCTGCTCTTATCTGACTCATGCTGCTGCCAGGGCCCAGGTGAGCTGGGGGGATAGGCTCAGTGGGGAAGGCTGGGCCTTCCTTTCCATGTGGTCTTCCTCCCAGGCTTCTTCACCCAGTGGCAGCAGCCTGCTGAGAGGGCTGGCCCACTGCACATGGCGCCTCTGCTTGCATCATGTCTGCTGATGTCCCACCGGCCAGTTTAAGTCACCTGACAAAGCCCAGAGCCAAGGGTAGGGAAACACTCTACCATTTGATGGGAGAAACAAGCAGAGTCACATTGCAAAGGTAAAGAAAGAAACATGGGGAAATGATTCATTAGGGGCCACTGTGTACCAATTTACCACACATTGTTTTTACTGTTTTTCTCTCAGATAATAATTATTATATTTATTGGTAGAGTTTTTTTTATTATAAAGTGTTACTACATTTATTACATCTAAAAATTAATTAATTCTTTAATTTGTAACATGAAAAAAAGTTACTGGGCTCTACTGCTACTTCAGCATAATGGACCCAAAATTATTTTAAGGCTTATAGACAAGAAATTACTTGCGGCAGCATATCACACCATTTAAGATCTCATGTTTCTTCACCAACACCTGGGTCTTTCAAAGCAGCTTTAAGTTGACAGAGGAAGGAACTTTGGCCACATTTTATAACAGAAAAATCTAATGTAGTTGTATTTCATTTGAAGTACTTCCTACAAAAGGACTTCTCAGCACATCACACTATATAATGGAGCATATAGTGCTGGTAGTGCAGACAGCCCTGCGCCAACCAGCTGTCATCTCAGGTTGGAGCCAGCACCTTCTCTACTTACTGCAGTCCAGTGGAGAAACAGAGTGGGGCTTGCCTCACCTATTCACTCCTGCCTCCCTCACTGTCCAACAGATGACTGTCCAGCCAGGACAAATCTCAAGGACCCCTGTACATGCTACAGTCAACTCTACCCTTGTTCATTCTGATCCACCCTCTTGGGATGCTCTCCACATTCTACCCACCAGCCCAAAACCTCCCTAGCCTTAAGAGCACATCTCAAAGTTTATCTTCTCTGTGAGAAAATAAACAGCAAGACAAGTTCCCCTCCCCTTTCTTACCACCCACAGCACTTACCCAATATCCTTTACAGTTTGACATTTTAATCATATATAAAATGGTCCTTCAATATATGAGATGGCTAATTTTATGTGTCAAGTTGACCAGGCCACAGTACCCATATATTTGGTCAAACGCTATTCTAGGTGTTTCTGTGAAGGTGTATTTTTAGATGTGATTAACACCTAAATCAGTAGAGTTTGAGTAAAGCACATTACCTCCACAACATGGGTAGGCCTTGTCTAATCATTTGAAGGCCTTAATTAAAAAAGACTGACCTCCCCTGAAAGAAGAGAGAATTCTGCCAGCAGAAAGCCTTCAGATTGGAACTCGAGAATCAACTCTTCTCTGGGTCCCCAGCCTGCCAGCCTACCCTACAGATCTTGGACTTGCCAGCCTTCACAATGCTTGAGCCAATTTCTTAAAATCAATCAATCAAAATCCCTCTCTCTCTCTCTCCATACGTATAGATAAATACATACATATATATACAGAGAGAGAGAGAGATCCTATTGGTTCTATTTCTTTGGAGATCCCTGAACTAATACCATATACTATATTTTTTAGATTATTCCCTGCAGTGTATAAAGCTTGGCCTACTTAAAAGGCTGAATTCTTTCTGGACCATTACATATTTCTTTAGCATTCCCTACATGTTCTGGATCATCATGTATTTCCTTAGTAGTCCCTATATAGAGCAGGCGTGAAATATTTCCTTATGATGAAACCTTGCATCCTTCTAGTTTCCTAATCTTTCTGCCCCACTGATTGTGATATGCATGTAAATCCATAACAGAGCAGTAAGTTGAAAGAAAGAAAAGCAACACTAGCCCCATTTTCTTACGGATAAATCCCAAAGGTGGTTAAAGTCTATTAAAAATTGGTAATTTTAATAATATATTAACTTGCACACAAGTAGTAAATGTAAAAAAACTTTGGTTTATTGTTTGTCCTATGATCCTGTAACCCATTCTTGTTAGTTTTTTCCTCTAGATAGCACTCTAGTGAAAAAGCTACAGTTGGAGAAAAAATATTTCAGTCAATCAACAAAATAACACAAGACCTAATTTAAAAGTAATATAAACGTAAATCAGGAAACAGTTATTTGTTTTTAAAGTCAGCTATCACGTCTCAGAGATTTTTAGCTCACTGTCAATCCCTTCTCTTTGGGAGGACATAAAATATCTGAATCAATTAATCTAATCAAACAAACAGACAAGCATGTATTTTCATACAGATAAGAAAGTCAGTCTGACTCAAACACTTGACATGACTCATCCAACATTTTCTGAGCACCTTCTTAAGTGCCAGGCTCCTATGGGGAAATGGGAAGTTTCAGAACGAGACTGATGCTATCCATTCCCACTCTAAAATGGATTAGCTAATGCCCAGAACATACAGAATGCTCACGTTTCGTACACTACTCTCAGCGATGTGCACATTTCTGCTCCCACCAGCTGAGTTAAGTGCATATCAAAAATCTACTCTTTACACCCATTACAGTAACCAGATTAGGCCCAAGATGGAGCTGCTCATTCTAAACCCCACTTCAGCAACCCAAAACTGAAGTGTCTATGCTTGAGTCTCCCAGAAAAGGAAGGCCTGGGGGTCAACCAATCAGCACTGGCCTGCTCAGCACAAGTTACCTGATGCTGCTCCGGGACTCCTTTTTGCTCCATATAAGGAAAGCAACCCTGCTTTAACCAGTCAGCACACGCCCAGTATAATTTCCTTGTTCCTGCTCACTTTGGTGGATAAAAATCTCTCCCACCTGTACAGCTCTCCAGAGCTTTCTAGCTGCTAGATTAGATGCTGCCGAATCATGAATTGTTGAATAAAAGCTACTAGATCAGTAAACTGTCTGTGGAAAATTTTCTTTTAACATACCCAAACCTACTTATGTCAGTTGTACCTGTTACTGCAATTGGATAATTTAATACTATGCAAACTCATCACAAATGAGCAAAAATGTAGCTACAAACATAAAAAGTTATTATTTCTATAAAAACTAAGTTGACTACTTTGGAAATTATCCATAAAGGCGTATTATTTTCTTTAAAATTTTTTGATAAATTGGTTATAAGTAAGACAACTACAAAAGACCAGGGAAAAAAAAATCCCAAACACTGGAATTCTGTGATCAGATTGCTTCAAAAGTTTCTAAAGTTTCAATCTACTTTGAAGAACCAAAATTAGAAAATATCAAAGTTATTGTATAGATGTAGTTTATCAAAGAACAATAATCCAGAACTCCAACAAATGGACCCATACTCAAAGAAGACTCTTACTCTAGGTCAAAAGATTGGCCTCCCGCATTCCCCACTGCTCCCAGAACAATCCATCGGCAGAAGTAACCTTGAATCTGAATGCTTCCTGAAGTCAAGTTATTCTACCTAAAACTGAAATCCCCCTGTATGGTGGCAAAATTTCAAAAGAACATATATGTATCAAGTATTTACTATGCACTATTTTAACAGCAAGAGACTAAAACAATCTCAATGTCCATCAACACGTGACTGGATGACTAAGCCACAGCACATTCACACAATGGAATGTGACACAGCTGCAAAAAGGCACAAAGAACACCTCTATACACTTGTACTGAGGGATCTCCAGGAAATAACAGTAAGAGTAAAAAAGCAAGGGGAGAAAATTACACACCGTGTGCTACCATTCAACTAGGAGGAGTTTGGGAGGCAGTTACAAATACGTACATGTGCGTGCACATGCATGCACACACATTTGCTTTTATGTTTTAAATGAAGTAAGGGGGACAGAGGAACAGGATGGAGGGAACAAGGATCAAACGTAGCCTTTTTTGATTCTACCTTGTTCCGCACACTTGACTCTTGGACCTGTGCATGTTTCCCATAATTATTAACAACAACAACAAAAAATCAGAAAACTTTTTAATCTCTAAAATTCAAAAGCAAAATGAAACAAACCTAAATATTTATTGAATCACTGGTGTAACCACACAAAAAGGAATTATTTCAAATGATTTAAAACACAATTTCACCACACATCCCTAGAGGAATCTATCCTAAGAATAAAAAGAATTGGAGAAAAATGCTTTTTAATTCTTAAACCATTTTCAGTAATCATATTGTTAGTAATAATATTGATAAATAAGTATGGTATCAATATTGTTAGGAACCAAGACTTTCAGCATGAGACAGAAATATGAAATCAGAGAAGTTCAGTAAAATCCTCTATTCCTAAATTTGAAATGGAAAAATCAGTATTAAACTCATGAAGTATTTTCTGTTAGAAACAACAAATTTCCCAGCTCTGTCCACTCAAAAAGCATAGAGGCAATGACCACCGTGTGGTATCTCAACTGTGGTCTCTAAATACAACATCCACTAAAGGAACCAGGGCTCGTGGAAGAAAGGGCTGATTCTATAGTTGGAAATGTACAAGATGAGCCTGGACATCTTGTCATGCCGGAAAGCAAGATGGCATCAAAGGCGTTCATGTCAAAAGGACCCAAGAGGGGCCGGCCTGGTGGCGCAGTGGTTAAGTGCGCACGTTCTGCTTCCGCAGCCCCAGGTTCACCGGTTCTGATCCCGGGTGTGGACAAACCCCGGTTCAGATCCCAGGTGTGGACATGGCACCGCTTGGCACACCATGCTGTGGTAGGCATCCCATATATAAAGTAGAGGAAGACTGGCACGGATGCTAGCTCAGGGCCAGTCTTTCTCTGCAAAAACAGGAGGATTGGCAGTAGTTAGCTCAGGGCTAATCTTCCTCAAAAAAAAAACAAACTATGATGGACTTAAAAAATAATCATATATGTTAAAATTCATGTGTTCATAATGATATCTTTAAAAATAAAGAAAAAATCATTGGTCATCTTTGGAGATATTAAGGGCCCTCCAAGAGTTATAAATAACGGGAAAGAATCACTCACTTAACCTGTTTGCCCTATATGAACTGTACCTTCAGGTAGACAAATAATTGATAAAGAGAAACTTCTCTATAAAAGTATTACAGCTAATAAATGAAGAAATGGTGAAATTAAAACAGTAAGATCTTGCAAATCCTTGATTAAATAATGACTCTATTCAAGTTCTAAGTGGCCACTAATATCACAAAGAAAAAAACAGACATTATATGCTATTGGAAACTACCTTCTATGAAATATTTTTGCAACAAAAATAAACCTAAATCAAATCAAACCTCCAAAACTAACATTAAGTTTACAAGAAGCATGGGGTGGGGCTGGGGAACAAACATGTTAAATGACACCACTGGGATGCATTCAGCAAAAATTCATAGTATGGGCACCTCGACAAGATAAATGACAAGATTTCTTCAGCAAACATATTTTAAGAACAAAGAAACTAAATAGCAAGTGGAATCTACAGGTTAAAAGATATTAAGGAAAACATATTCACTGAATGTAGTATATGGATGTACCTTCCTCAGATCCTGACTCAAACAAATCAACTGCAAAAAAAACCAGCATGAAATAACTTTGGGGTGATAGTGGTATTGTGACTAATTTTAAGAAAACAGCCCTTATCTTTCAGTGAAAGTACTAAAATATTTAGATAAAATGATATGTTAACTAGAATTTGCATCAAAGATACAGTGGGAGCGGGAGTATAAGGAGACAAAAGAAGCGTGAGTGGATGCCAGCTGGGGACGGACACACAGTTCATTGTACTATTCCTCTACTTTTGCATATATTTTCAGTTTTTCATAACTAAGTTCTTAAAATGTGACGAATGACTGTACATCTATAAGCTTCACGTTTTCCTCTTCTATAATTCTTTCAGTGTAAGTGGCAATGCTTGTGTTCTTTCACCTGTCTGTCCTCCGGGGTGCATGCCCCTTACTTCTCTAAATTATAAACTAAAAGCACAGACCCTGCTACATAGGAGGTGCTTGATAAATGTCAAATGAATAAATTCTGTTTGCTATACATCTCCGCTGCTCTGGTTAACCCCCCAATAACTTTAATCTGTCAATTTGGTTTGTGGCAAAGAATGAGTAAATAGAACTAAGCATACAAAATAAGGTAAAAAATCTAAAACCCTGCACTTAACCTTTTTAAGTCTATATTCCACAAAAGATGCTTATTGTTTGTGTGTGTGTGTGTGTGTGTGTGTGTGTGTGGTAAAACAAATGTAACAAAACTTATCAAATTAACCATTTTTAGGTGTACAGTTTGGTAGTTTTCACATTACTGTGAAAAGATCTCCAGAACTTTTTCAACTCCAACGACTGAAACTCTAGACCCATTAAACAAAAGATGCTTATTCTTAATACTTCCTATTCATTGCCTATTCTATCTTATACACGCCTCTAGCTACCATGACAGCTTTTAAAGTATAATTGTTCTGACAATAAACTTTATGGATCACTAGCACAATAATAGCACATTAAAACAACAACAACAAAAAACTCATCCTTGAAGGAAAAGGGAGAGATCAGAAGTATGACTATGACAGAAGATCCATAGGAAGCCCTGTGCAGAGAGGAGGACAGGGCTGGAATGTGGCTTCAGGGTCACTCTGAATGGGAGAAAGGGGCCAGAAGAAGCAGGCCCACCCACAGCTGAGAGAAGTCAAGGAGGCAGCACCGCCTACAGAAGTAGTAGTCCTGTTGTTTGCATTCAACAGAGGCTTACAGCTCCTCCGGCTCCCCCATAACAACGATGGCAAGACTGCTAGTAAGTATCAGTGCCAATCTAACAGCCGCCTCAGATTAGGGACTTAGGAAGGCAGTGTGCCAAACCTCATTTAATAGACTTTTAGTTAAATATGCCTATTCAGTCCTACAAAAGAAATAAATAATGATAATGACTTGGCTATAAATTTGGTAACAATAAGCGACCATGGTATAAGTATTTAACAAATATGTAAGGAAAATGATCACTGACACTTTTCTGCCTAATACTATAGTTGTCATTAACTTTAGTATTTCTATCTTAGGAAAACGAATCCTGAGTCAATCACTACCTCTGAAAATCACTCTCATACAAACAGTATTCTTCTGAAGCACAGCTCCCAGCTGAGCCTGTACTGGGACCACTCCAGGAAAGATAGAGAAATTTTGCACATGACTGAGGTATTGGCAGGGTCAGACCTGCCAAACGCTTGTTTACAAAAAAAGACCGAGAAATCTCCAGTGGGGGTAGGAGGGAGGTTACAATTCACTCTAGTGCAAGAGTCTGAGTTAGAAAGTCATAGAACACGAGCACAGAGTAGTGGCTTGGAGGACAACATGATGTCCGTCACTCACACTACGCTGCTTAAAACAAGGGAACTGTAAATAGATTTAAAGATACATCTCAAAAAGGCTCTGTAATACAGCAAAATTTCGAGGAATCAGCAGCACAGGAAGCATCAGCTGCTAGCCATAAAACTGACAGCAGCAGGGATGATAATGATCATCCTGGTGGCCCAGCCCCGATGGTTGCCCTGTCAACACAACGTTTGTACTAGCAACAGTGGCTGCACCGCCAATGCCGGGCACAGGGGTGGAAGCTCTCAGTTCAGCCTCCAGCACCAGCAGGCCGTGCATGGGTGTGTGTGTACACACAAACACACATATGTATACCTGTGTCTAACATCCAACTATTAACAGTGCAGCTGGCGAGCATCCAGGGAGAAAATGGACTCATAGGGAACTTTCACTTTTGCAATACTGACTGATTTTTTTTTTACAAATATAGTTCCACAAATAAAACATATTTTGATGAAATAAAATCTACATAAAATAGAGCATTTTGAGGCCTAAAGGGAAGGAAATATGTAGTAAAATCAGTAAAATTTAATACAGAATTTATAATAAATCCCCAAAGCATTTGTGCTTTGACAATTCTTGACTTTTCTTTTTTTTTTTTTGAGGAAGATTAGCCCTGAGCTAACATCTGCTGCCAATCCTCCTCTTCTTGCTGAGGAAGACTGGCCCTGAGCTAACATCCGTGCCCATCTTCCTCTACTTTATATGTGTGACGCCTACCACAGCATGGCATGCCAAGCAGTGCCATGTCCGCACCTGGGATCCAAACCTGCGAACCCCTGGCTGCTGAAGTGGAACGTGCGCACTTAACCGCTGTGCCACCGGGCTGGCCCCAGCAATTCTTGACTTCTTAAATCAAATAAATATTCCAAGTGAATATATCTTAGAAAAGCTGTGGTTTAAAAAGTAATAATTTCCTGGCAATTTCAATCATTCAGGAAGAATATAAGTCTTAGGAAAAGAATGAATAACTCTAGCCTTGTTCTAACTGTCTGGAATTTAGAAGTTAGTAAAAACATCATAAACTTAATAGGCCATCAGAGGCAGCACAATATAAAAGTACAAGGTTCAGAGTCAGGGAACCTAGTCTGAGACCTGTGTTTGCCATTGCTAGTGAGCCTGTGCCAGAACAAACACTAACAGAGAGCTTACTGCACCATAGGCCAGTTCCACACACTTCACATACATGGTAGTCCCCGCCTTATCCAGGAGGAATATGTTGCAAGATCCCAGTGAATGCCTGAAACCATGGATAGTGCCAAACCCTATGTATACTATGTTTTTTCCTATACATACTTACCTATGATAGAGTTTAATTTATAAATTAGGCACAGTAAGAGAGTAACAACAATATCTTCTCTTTGGCATATCCAAATTGCCAGCACTATTACTCTTGCACTTTGGGGCCATTAGTAAGTAAAATAAGGGTTACTTGAACACAACCACTGAGATACCATGACAGTCAATATCATAACCGAGAGGGCTACTAAGTGACTGACAGATGGGTAGTGTATACAATGCAGACACGCTGGACAAAGGCATGATTCACGTCCTGGGTGGGAGGGAGCGGGAGGGCGCAAGATTTCATCACGCTACTCAGAACAGCGAGCAATTTAAAACTTATAAATTGTTTATTTCTTTAATTTTCCATTTAATATTTTCTGACTGTGGTTGACCATAGATAACAAGCCACAGAAAGCGAAACTGTGGATAAGTGGGGACTATAGTACTAATTAAACCAATCCTCACAACTGTATGAGACCGATCCTACTACTATCCACATTTTACCCTTGGGGAACTGAGACAGAAGAGTGGACTGGCATGCTCAAGGTCTCTCAGCTGGGGAGGGTTAGTCTAGATGGTAGCAGCAAGCCTAGCCGCAGCCCAAGCCTTGCTGATGCTGTGCTCTGATTCAGCGAGCTGTGAAGACTGGCCCGGGCCTTTCTTAGTTTCCTCATTTAGCAGGGCTCCTCTTGTCCTTTTGCCTTTATGCGTTTTAACTTATGGCTCTAAAAAGAATGAATGACATAACAAAAGTGGAAAGTGTTTTGCAAACTGTACAGTGGTATAAAGATGATAGTTAAATGTCTACCATCCACAAACATGCTATGATTTTTCATTTGACTTTGTATTACAGAACACAATATGAAGGATTTTTAAGAAATAAAATGGTCCCTAAAACCATTTCTTGTATTACTGACTCAAACACATAAAAATTTGTTTTCACTTAATTGGAGATGCTCTTACAGATACTGATATTTCAATAAACATGAACATTAAATCTCTGAGAATAAAACCTCCATAAATATGACTGGAAATCTGCATTTCTTTCTTGGCTGAAATCTCAGAAACAAAAAATTCCAAGTGTGCATTACATTTATCATAGTTGTCACACAAGAATAAACAGGATAAGAATTTTTAATTCGCCAAACTTATTTCTGCAACAGGATTATTAATTTTCTAGGTTGGACAGCTTTTATTTTTATATCGTTCATGGTTCCACAAAGAATTTTAAACAGCTTAGAAGGATATAAGCTAGACATGTCATCAGGGCACCCAGCCGAGGGAGGTTTTGATCTCATGAACCTTCCTTCTCCCAACACACAGACAAGCATCAGACCCAAGGATAACCAACACACAGGCTGGGGAGAGGCTACTTAGGTAAACTGGCATATGGAATCTGGACACACAGGTCCAGAACCCACACTAGGAATTAGGCACTTAATAAAAGGAGTTGAAGCTGAGAGGATACATGGAGTAAAGGAAGATCCTCAAAGATTCACAAGCAAGGCTAAGGTCAGAGGGAGTTAATGACCATGAACAGAAGATATGAAACAGAGAAAAGATATCACAGAGGATGAGGAAACCTTCTGGCCTCAAGGAAAATATGAAGCAGACATGAAGAGAACAGCAGAGATGCAATGAGCCAATAAATGTGTCTGGTCCCTAGAATTATGTCAGATCCTGATAGCCTTTCAGCTCCAGTTTCCTTGTGGGCTTAAAATAAACACTTTAAAAAAAAACACTTAAGCGAGTTTCTGTTCCTTAAAATCAAAAAGCCTTATATATGACACTTACAATGATAAGATATATGTAAATATGCAAGGGAAATGAGGCAAGGAGAAAAAAGGAATAAGAAAAAAATAACATAGTCCCTTTCCTAGTTCTTTATGATAAAACTATGTCCTCTGCACACACAGGAAAGAATTCCAATTTTCTATGATGGCAGGACATTTGTCCAGTTCATTCAAAAACGGTAACAAATAACTAGAGAATATGTTTAAAAGAAGTGAGCCAAAAATTTCATCATTTTTTTATTTAAATACTTCATATGTAGTTACTCTGATCAGACAAGAGATTAGAGAAGACCCTCACTCTTTAGATAGTATGACAGTACAGACTTACTTTGAGCATTTTGCTAAGAGTTGGTAAAAGAAAGTCTGGTTCAATTACTTATAGTTTCAATTCCATTCTGCTTAATTTCATCACCAATCATAACGTCATTTCTATTAGGAAAGTTGCAATTACATTAATGAGCTATCTACCTAAATGTATTGATTTCATAGAAGTGCTATCTAGTATGTGAAGTAAGACCATCCTAATTCATGACACCACCAATAATTAATTCAAAATTTAAAAATCAATATATCAAGAGAATGCTAAGACAAACCACAAGCTGGGAGAAAATATTTGTAAGAGACGCATCTGATAAAGGACTGTTATCTGAAATATCCAAAGAACTCTTGAAACTCAACAACAACCAACCTGATTAAAACAGGTACCAAAGACCTTAACAGACACCTCACCAAGGAAGATATATAAATGGCAAATAAGAACATGAAAAGATGTTTCACATCATATGTTACCAGGGAAATGCAAATGAAAACAACAATGGGATACCACTATACACCTATTAGAATGGCCAAAGTCAAGAACACTGACAACACCACCAAATGCTGGTGAAGATGCGGAGGAACAGGAATTCTCATTCACTGCTGGTGGGAATCCAAAATGGTTCAGCCACTTCAGAAGACAGTTTGGAGGTTTCTTACAAAACTAAACTTACTCTTACCATATTATCCAGCAATAACATTCCTTGGTATTTACCCAAATGAAGTGAAAGCTTACGTCCACACAAAAGCCTGCACATGGATGTTTATAGCAGTTTTATTCATAATTGCCTAAACTTGGAAGAGACCAAAATGTCCTTCAGTAGGTGAGTGGGTAAAAAAACTGTGGTACATCCACACAATGGAGCAGGGCCATGAATAGTAACTGATTCAGCAGGCCCAAAAATGATGAATTCTAAGCTGGCAGCCGGGAAGCCCTGAGACAGCTAATTTACATTATAAAACTTGTGCAGAAAGCTGAGGAACTGACAACACTGGGTAGCTCCAGAAGGACTGGGGGCTTAAGGTAAAGTTAGAATCAGGAGGATAATGGATAAATTGATCAAGAAGTTGTTAGCATCCCTTTCCACTCACAAGGCCAGCTAAATAAAATGTACCTGTAATGAGTACTGAGTACTGGTACTCTGAAAAGTGGGTAACATCATCCAGGACAAAAGTGCTCCCTACTTCCTAGCAGATTTCATATTCGAATGGTCTCTTGAGGAAAATATCTCCAATTGAGGTCCTTTAGACTCCCACAGACTAAATCTGAAAAGAAACAAAGAAAAAGCTAATGACCAAAATTTACCATATACACAAAGAAATGTGTCTCTATGAGTGAGAGCCAGCAGAAAGAACAAACAACAGAAACAATATTTGAAGAGATAAGAGCTAAGAATTTTCAAAAACAGATGAAAGACCTGGATGAAGATTCAGCAAACATAATATACAGCAAGTAGTATAAACAAAAAGAACTCAACACCTAGACACATTGTAGCAAATTACAAAGCCAAAGAAAAAATTTTAAAACAGCCAGAGATAAAGAACAGATTACTACAGTTAGATTTTGCTAGACAATTCTCACCAACAGCAACAAAAGCCAGAAGACAGCCGAATATAATCTTCGAACTACAGAGAAAACGTAACTGTCATCCAGCATTGTATGCCCAGCAAAACTATACTTCAATAATGAAGATGAAATAAAAATATTTCCAAATAAACAATAATATAAAGAGTTTATTACCAGCAGACCTTCACTAAAAAAACTTTGAAAGAATATACTGCAGAAAAATGGAAAATTATCTCAGAAACAAGATGTGAGATGGCAGAAGAAATAATATACAAGTACTGGTAAACATGCAAGTAAATGTAAACAAACATTTCCCAGGCTAAAAATAATAACGGTTTGCAATTTGTAAAGAGAGAAAACAGAAATCTGAAAACCAAACTGCTTAAGTAAAGGTGTGAAGAAGGAGAGGTCATTAGAGTTAAAATATTTTAAAGTCTTTGTATTTTTTTAGAGGGCAATTAAGATATCGCTAACTTCCAGTTTTGTTAACTTAAAACTCTATAGTAATATTTCAAGAATAAACCATGAAAAAAACTCCCAAACCAACAAGGGAGAAAATACCATAAGAAAAGTGCAAAAACCGTTTTTTTTTTTAAAGAACAAAAAAGAAAGAGAAAAAATCAGCATAGAAAAGTGCAAACAGAAAGCATAAAGTAAAATGGCACCGAAAATGTATCAATAATCATAATATACATAAATGAATTAAAATTGCCAATTAAAACACAGATTATAAGATTATTTTATAAAATATAAACAGCTCCAGTTATAAAGGGCTTACACAAGACATACCCAATGAATAATAACACAAGAAGTTGAAAGTAAAAGGATTAAAAATGTTGTCAAGTAACTATTAATTAAAAGAAAAAAGGAACGACTATAATATTATCAGAAGAAATAGGCTTATTGCAGCTGTTACCCACTGTAAGTGAGAGATAGTTGACAAAACATGGTCTTAATGAGTGGAAGTCTCAACTGAGAAATGAAAACTATGAAAAAGAACCAAATGGAAATCCTAGGACTGAAAAGAATAAAAAGTTAAAACAAAAAAATCACTGGATGATCTTAATAGATTGAAGATGGCAGAAGAGTCAGTGAACTGGCAGACAAACCAATAGAAGTTACCCAAGCCGAAAAATGGAGGAAAAAAAAATTGGACAAAAATGAACTCTCCCAAACCTGTCCATACAACTGGAGACAAAGATGGGAAAATTGGAGCAGAAAAAAATATCTGAAAATATAATACCCCAAATTTCACTAAAAAACCCCCACTGATTTATAAATCCAAGAAACTCAGTGAACACTAAGTAGGATGAATATAAACAGAATTGTACCTGAGCATATCAGAAAACAGCTGAAAACCAAAAATAAAGAGAAAAATTTTGAAAGCACCTACAAAGAAATAATAATTACACTAACAGTAACAATAAAATGAATGAAAACTGACTTTTTATCAGATAAAAGAAGCCAAAAAACAATGAAACAATACCTATAATGCTGGAAGAAAAAACTGTCAACCCAGAATCCCATATGCAGCAAAAATATCCTTCAAAAACTAAGGCAAAATAAAGATGTTCAGATAAACAAAAACTAGGAAATTCATCCCTAGCAAATGAAACCTGATTAAAAACTAAGATCTATACAAAGGAATGAAGGGTACTAGAAATGGTAAATATGTGGGTAAATATAAAGAACTCTCTTTCATTTTCTCCTCAATTTCTTTAGAAGACACTGGCTGTTTAATGCAAGAAGTATAACACTGGGGCTTAAAATGTAGGTATATGTAAAATATATGACAATAATACAATGAATGAGGCAACAGTGGGATTATACTGTTGCAAGGTTCTTATATTTTATGAGGAGTGGTATAATATTAACTCTAAGAGTAGACAGACTGGGATAAGTTAAGAGTGAATGTTGCAATTGCAAATGCAATAATTAAAAAAAGTTGTTAAATGGAATACTAAAAGATAGTCAATTTACCCTCTAGGGGAAAAGAGTAACAGAAAAAGAAAAGAAAAAAAAGAGATCTAAACCCAACTACAGTCAATTCTCATTATTTGCAGTAGTTATGTTCTATAAAGTCACCCCGAATACTCAATTACTGAGTATGGAACCACTGCTCCTGGGGAAACACAGGGTTAGGTTCCCGTGAGGCTCTGGTCACCACACTTCAGTCAACCAATCAATACATAACCTTGTTTCCATGTTTGCTCCTCTTTAAAGACACCTTATTTAGCAAATATATATTGTTGACTCATTAACATTGAACTCATGACCAATAGCACTATAACGCACGCCTGGAAGCAGCTTATCTAACAAGGCTATTTTCTCTGTAAGGCACATCATGACGTTCTTGAACTTAGGAACACCAGACAGCACCTCAGCACTATGCTTATGGGCAATTTTAAACAGTGAAATCATCAACAAAAAAGTACAAATATGTGAAAAACATGTCACTATGAGGATGAAACATGAAAGCAGAGTATCAATTTGTTCAACCTCAGCTGGGGGTGTGCATCTCAAACAACTCAAATTTTTCACTGCTCTGTGCATGTCTGTGAATGACCATGAGAGCACTGAGAATACTGATTTTGGGGTTACTAATAAATTTTAGCAAGCAGGCAAAGCTGCAGATATAGAATCCATGAATAATGAGGATCAACTGTGTATTGATAAGTATATTAAATAGAAAGGGACTAAATATTCCAATTAAAAGGAAGAGATTGTCAGACTGGAAAAAGAAAAACCAAGACTCAACTATATCATGTCTACAAGGGATATACTTCGAATATAAAGACACAGTTTAAAAGTAAGAGAATGGAAAAAGATATACCATGCAAACACTAGTAATAAGGAAAACACAAATGACACAAGATGACACTTTAAAAATCTGGATAGCTATATATCTGTTAGATAAATTGAATTTGTTACCCTATCCGTCTGCAAAAAGAAAACATCACTCAGATGGTTTCACTGGTGAATTCTATCAAACATATGAGGAAGAAAAGAAAGGAGGAAACACTTCCCAATTCATTTTAGATGCTCTGCATAAACCTATTACTAAAACCTAAAAAAAATTACAAAAAAGCTACATTTCATGAAAACTACAAAAAAACTACATATCATGAACATGGTTTATGAACGCAGATGAAAACATCCTTGGCAAACTAATGGAAAAATCAAAATCAGTAACTTAAAAAAGAGTAATCTATCATGACAAAGTGGGGTTTCTCTCAGGAATATAAAGTTAGATTAACATTTGAAAGTCAATGTCATTTAACATAATAACAGATGCAATAAAACCATGTGACAAAAATCAACATCCATTCAGCTTTTTAAAAAACTCACAACACACTAGAAACAGAAAGAAATTTCCTCAATCATATAAATGTACAGCAAATAACATTTAATAACGAAATCCTGAGGATTTTCCCTCTACAACTGGCTATAAGGCAAGGAAGCCCATTCTCACCACTTCCACTCAACAAAATACAGAATGTCCTAGGCAGTGTAATATGGCAGGGAAAAGAAATACAAGGCATAAAAATTGGAAAAGAAGATGTTTCTTTTCACAGGCTACATAATTGCTAAGAAAGAAATTCCTAAGAAATCTAAGTCAATTCAGCAAGTTTACAGGATGCAAGGACAACACACAAAATACAAATGTATTTCTATATACTAGCATCAAAAAGAAAACGAAACTCTAAAAACTTAATGTCATAAAGCAGAGTAATTTGAATAATTTTAACAAAAGACATGCATGTTCCATACACTGAAAACTATAAAACACAGCTGAGAGAAATTAAATATCTCAAGAAATGGAGACGTACACCTTCTTTGTAATTTGGAAGATTCAATAGGGTAAATATATTGATTGTGCCCAAATCAGAATTCCATTCATATTCCTACTAGGTATTTTTACAGAAATTGGCCATTTGATTCTAAAATTTACATGGAAATGCAAAAGATCTAGCACAGCCAAAACAATCCTGAAAAAGAATGAAGTTGAAGGCCTTACATTATCTGACTTCAAGAGTCACAAAGCTACAGTAATCATCAAAGCATGGTCCTGGCCTAAGGGCAGACGTAGATCAGAAGAGAGTGTCCAGGAATAGACTCACACTTAATCAGTCAATTGATTTTCAAAAGAGGCACCAAAGCAATTCAAAAGAGAATGGAGGGGGCCGGCCCAGTGGCCGAGTGGTTGAGTTCATGTGCTCTGTTGAGGCAGCCCAGGGTTTCACGGGTTCGGATCCTGGGTGCAGACATGGCACCGCTCGTCAGGCCATGGTGAGGCGGCATCCCACATGCCACAACTAGAAGGACCAGCAACTAAGATATACAACTATGTACCAGGGGGATTGAGGGAGATAAAGCAGAAAAAAAAAGAGAGAGAATGGAAAGCCTTTTCAACAAATGGTGCTGGAGCAATTAGATATCCATATAGAAAAAAAGATGAACTTCAACTCCTATTTCACCATAAACAAAAAATAATTTGAGACAGATCATAGATCTAAACCTAAAATATAAAACTGCTAAAAATAAACATAGAATATCTTTGCACCATGAGTGTAAACAAGATGCAAAAGCATTTGACAAAATTCACCGTAAGGAGGGACACTAGAATGTCTCCCCGTGGTGTTGGATTAACATTGGCAGCATATGAAATCACAGTTTTTAATATACATACAGGTGTATACGTAGACGTATAAGCAAAAAATACAACATATGCTAGCTCTGTCCACTAAGAGGGCTTAGAAGTAAGACACACTAGTTGCAATAAGCACATCACGCCCCAGGTCTTGTTTCCCACTAAAAGGAACAAGGATCCTTGGAGAAAGTTGACTCGAGGGTTGAGCACACAAACGGAGCCCAGAGCATCCTGTTGCACCAGAAAGCAAGTAAGTGCGCAAAGAATTGTGGAGACATACAGAATGGACACAAGAGCCAGACTGAAAAGCTTCACGTGGACCAAATCTAGGACAATTTGAGTATCAAAATAATTAGAATAATGAATTCTAGGCCACTAAATAAGAATATATCTATGAATCATTCAAATAAAAAAATAAATGGGGGGGTGGAGGGAGGAAAGCTCTGCTCTACAGCAGAATGTCCATTAATAAATACAGAAGGAAATACAGAGTTGGAAAATCATCACTGGACGCTAAAACTAGCGGGTGAAAGTTTGATGAGGAACAGGATAGCTATATAGTATCAATACTTATGAACTTCAAAGGGAAAAACTGTATCTTGGCAGTAGAGAAATCTGACAGATAGCAACTTAACCAAGTGCCCAAAGCAATCATCAATACTGGAACTATTATCAGGTGGCTCCTAATATGTTGCACTGAGAAAAACAAAAATCACTTTTGTGTTATCCCTGTCTAAAATGCATAACCTGAATGTAACCAAGAGGAAACTTCAGACAAGCACAACTTGAGGGACATTCTGTTATTCACCATCCCATTTTCCAGCAAGGTCGTTATGTCAGCCGTCTCACAGTGTTCGTTCAGGGAGCTGGACTTCTTAACTATCACTTATATCACAGCTCATTTTATTAACTATACCAACTTGGTATTTTTACATCATCTAAACAGAGACAGCATGTGGCCACACCGTAAGGATAAGAGTTGGTGATCTCCACCCATTCCAAACGGTTGTGTCAGTTTTGGCACACGTTCACATAATTCTTGGCAAAGGCAATAAAAGTGATGCATACAAAGCAAAAAAAATTCTGTGTGATTCTGTATAAGTACCGCGCGCTAACCAACTGTGCCACTCGAGCTCCCTCAGTGTGATTCTGGACTGGATACGGAACAGGGGAAACAAAAGAGCAATAAAGGACAATATAGGGACAATGGTTGAAAAGGCACTGTGAAATGTGAATTAGATAACACTCCATCAATTATTAAATTTCTTGGCAAATAATTGTACTGTGATTATATAAGAAAATGCCCTGGTTCTTAGAAAATATACAACTTAGACTCAAATGAATCAGGAAAAAATGCATTTTTATATATATACACATCGAGTGTGATAAAGCTAATGGGGTAAAATATAAACAATTGGCGAATCTTAGTAAAGGATATGTGGTAATTCTTTGTACTCCTCTTATACTTTTTCTGTTAAGTTTGAAATCGTATCAAAATAAAAAGTTACACATAAGGCAAAAGACATAATTGAAAAACTGGAAAAGTGTTTTTGACAAACATGACAGACAAAAGGTTACTTCCTTTCATATATAAAGAAACTATATAAAGGAGTCAGAAAAAAAGCAGTAACAACCCAAAAGATTAATGAGAAAAGGACATGAACAGCCAATTTACAAAAGAAACTAACAAAATTTTAAAGGAAAAAGAAAAACAACAAAATGTCAACTTCACTAACAATTTAAACAGGCAAAGACAGACAACAATGAGATGTTTTCCATCTGTTAAATTAGTTCTTTTCTTTTTTAAAAACACCCAAGGTTGGCAAGGGAGCCCTAAAATGGCCACTCACCACCCTGCTACTGGGAGTGTTCATTAGAACCTTCCAGTAAGAAAGGTTAGCCATACGATCAAAATGTCCATCTCACCCAGTGACTGTAATTCATGACACTATGCTTAAAAAAAATCTAAACTGCGGATTAAAATGTATGCCCAAAGATATTCATTCATCAAAGAATATTTACAGCAGCAAAATTATTTAAAATAAGATATATGTCAAACAATATGGAAATGGTTAATTAGGATATAACCATAAAATGCAATATACAGTCACTACAAATTATTAAAAATGGGAAATGTTATGCAATAAATGTTAAGAGAATAAAACTTATAAAAATGGGCATTCAGGATGACCTTGACTAGGTAAAAAACAATTCTTAAAGCCCAGAATAAGAGTACTAATAACTAACATTGACTGTTTGAAAATTAATATAAACAAGGACTGCGAACAGCCGTTCCAATTCTCCAGTTTATCTATGACATCCCTCCTGCCCACCTCGCACCACCTGCCTGGCCCAAGACAGAGCGACCACTCCTTACATGGTGGTACCATTTGCAGTTACCCGCCTGGCTCCCTCAGCACTCAGCATTTCTTGAGGGCATGGTACCGTCCCCAGCTGTACTCATTAAACATCTGCTGCTTATATTTATAAATTCTCCCACCTCATTTCATACACTTAAAAAAAATTACTGACTTTATCTAACTACTAAAGTCACCCCAAAAATGAAATCTAAATTGAACATAGAAGTTCATCAAGAAGCAGTTTTTCTTTTTTCTGATTCTTCAAATAAAAACATTAAGGAGAAAACATCCCTGGAGCTTTCTTTCAAAACCCTAGACTCTCAAGGCAGGTTTCAGACAACACGAAAATGTCACATACCTGATTAGTATTGTATGCTAGGACCACCAACGTCATTGTCAGCACTTTCGTGTCAAAGAACATTTGTTTCTAAGTCTGATCATTAGCTGTCACCAAAAAACACACCCATCTGTGTGCTGCAGCGCTCAGCCACTACCCAGTGCCACACCTGACTCCAGCCCTGCCCTACTCCCCACCGACTCCACCTTCCACTTGGCAACCTTCCACCTAACTAGCTTAGCAGAGCACAGGCAAGGGGAAGAGGCTGTGAGCAAAGCTGGCAACACGGAGAAACCAGATGGGAGGAGGATGATAACTATGGCAGAGCGCTGGCTCAGAAGCATCCGTAAGTTGGTGCTTCTAACTTATGGGGTGATTTTGCCACCCGGGGGGCTTCTGGCAATGTCTTGGAGATATTTTTGGTTGCCATAACTGTGGGGGTGCCACTGGCATCTAGTGGGAAGAGGGGAGGGATGCTGCTAAGATTCCTACAATGCACAAGACAGCCCCCACAACACAGAATTATCCAGCCCCAATGTCAATAGTGCTAAGGTTCAGAAGCCCGCCATCCACTGATTTATCCACTCATACAGCAAAGTCTAATCCCAACTCAGCAGAATCGGGACACCCAGTGGGTAAAGGAGACCTGAGGTAGTTTAGGAAATGTAAACACACACACACACACACACACACACACGCATACAACCTCCTCAACCAGACGCTAAGGCAGGGTGAGAGCTCTCTCCCTTTGGTGACCAAAATTCCACCTCAGGAAGTGGGAAAAAGAGCACTGTAATTTAATAAAAGTAATACGAATATCTTTTTCCCCAAGAGCTTGCTCCCCACATTATCATATAGTTCTTCAAAGACTGCTTCACAGCAGGAACTGTAAGAAGATAATATTATCAAAATTGCCCAGACTGGTAAACATCTCCAGAGAAGCTGGCAATGTACCCACATAGTCAATGACAAACTTAGCTGCATATTTCAAAAGGACCTAAGAACCCAAACTCACAGTTCATAGCTCAGCTTAAAAGAAAAGTGGCAAGCATTCAAAGATAACACAAAACTAAGAAAATAATAGTGCTGCTTTTCCCAGATGAATCATCAAAAACCACACAACTCTTAAGCGGAACAACATTTTCAAAACTGAGAACAAATAGTACTTAAGTCTGCACTCCAACCAAAAAAAAAATTGCAGATAAAAAAGAATTTAGTATATGAATCGTCATTAATATAATTCAATTAAAGTCCGTGACCACTGTGCCACACTACAATATGGCTTTTTTTGATTATTTTAACAACTTTATCATCCCATGATATCCACTCACGGGAGGCCAGAAAGTTAGAGAAGTCGCCCAGCACCATCCCTTGCTGAGGCGTTAATATCTTCAACCTGATTCTGAAGCATTATTTGCTGGTCTGACCTTGACCTTTGTCCCTTCAGTTAGGAAGTATCCAGCACTTAAGGCGGCCCATCTCAATGTTGGACAGTTGTAATGGTTGGAAGTGTGTCCATCATGCCGAATCAAGAGCGCCTCTCTTCTATCTACAGGTGTTAGTTTTGCCCTAGACCATAATCAAGTGAAACAAACCCATTATTCGCAATGTATCAGCCCTCAATGTTTCTGTAAGATTCTCTTGCCCTCCGCATCCCAAGCCTCTTTCTTCTCCAGGTTGTAAAATGTGCTCTCCTCATGAACTGTTATAACTAGCTCAATTATGATTCAGTGGGAAACAAAAACCCAGAATGGAAGAACCAGAAAGAATCTTAGAGATCAGCCAGTTCAAACTCAACCCCAATTTTATAAAGGAGTAAAGAAGGCAGAGAGAAAAGGAACAAGGCTGCTCTAGCAGCCACTCAGGAACTCGGGCAACGGGACTCGAGTTTCCCAACTCAAGTCTAATGTCCTCAGATCTACACCAACTCGTATAAGACGCTGTGTTAGTAGTAGAGCTGACATAACATTTTTTAAGTTTTATGATAAAATAGAAAAATATTTTCAGTTTTAACAAGTGAAAAAAACAAAAACCTCACACTGTCACAACCACTCTATGAAGTGTAATTGTTATCATCCTCACCAGGCCCAAGGCCACACAGTCAGCGTTGACGCTGGCTCCAGAGCCCATAACCTTAAGCACTAGGTACCTGGGTAAGTTCTAGAACATTCCTAATATTATCACAACTGAATTAACAATTTTAAGACTTATAGTAATGCTTTAAAATTCTAATGCTTTGATAGAATCTAATATAAAATCCTTCCTAGGATACATTTATTTTTTTAACAAATCAAGATAAGTTTAAAGATTTACAGTATGTAGCCACCTGGCATAAAATAAAAGCTCATTTTAACTTAAAAATCAAGTTACAGTATTAAAGTATCATCTTCTACATCAACCACTCTGAAGAAATTCACCTGAAAGCAATCAAATCTTTCTGGGAGTAACACAAGAGGAACTCAGGTATGGCGTGGAGCTTTTAGAAAAACCCTAGTTAAGCAGAGCTTCACGCTCTCAATCATCTCCCAAAGGCTGTTCCACTTAAGATTATGTGCCATGAACAAAACAAGCAGTAAGCAAATTAAATATTTAATCGGCCTGATTCATACAAATGTGATAAAACATTAAGAAGTAACAAAGATGCGGGTTGAACACTTAAGTTTAGTTCCTCTTCCACCAAGATTCTATTAAAACGATAGTAAAAGGATTTTTAAAAAAGCAGCTGGGGCTGGCCAGGTAGGGTAGTGGTTAAGTTCACGTGCTCCACTTCGGATCCAGGTGGGGAGCTACACACTGCTCATCAAGCCATGCTGTGGAGGCATCCCACATACAAAATAGAGGAAGACTAGCACAGATGTTAGCTCAGGGCCATCTTAATCAATCAATCAATCAAAATTGAGTCAGGAGGCCAAAAGGGGGAGCTCTCACGCAGTACCAGACAATTACAGACCCCCAACTGCAAGATATGTACATTGCACCCTCAACGAGAAATGGACTAGCCCAGCAACTCAGCCAATGAGAAACTGTCACTGCCCTGAACTCTCCCTTTCCATCAATGGACTTTTGTTCAAAACAACTCCTCCCAAAGTCCTCCTTTTCTCCATAAAATAGCATCCCTCTCCTTTGCTTGCAGGAGTTACCTATGGCTTTTGCTATAGCTTGCTTGCCCCAAGTTGCAATTCCTCTGCTACTGCCGTACAAAAGCATTTTGCTGGTAAAGTAACTGGCTGTTTTATTCGTTTAGGACAACATTACAATAGAGAATCCGGTAAAAATTAAGAATTTGTATATGAAAAGTTATATAGGTGAAAAAATGAGGTAATTTAACTTTAAAAAGATACGTAAGAAAGGAAATGTAGTCACAGGCTACTACTTGGCCCTGCTGTTGAACAAGTAAGTGGTCACTGACTAAATACTGACTATTGACTTCAAAAAAAATAATGCTATAACCATAGGTGGAATGGAGAAAAGGTAAGTGAGGAGTTTAAGATGCCCAAATCCTCAAAAGAGGAAGGCAATGCAATAACATCTAAAGTGGATAAATAAGTAATAGTGGTAGAAGCATTAAGTTGAGAACCATGGGCATAACTAATCTAAGAAATAAAACAGAAGGGGCCGGCCCCGTGGCTGAGTGGTTAAGTTTGCACGCACCGCTTCGTTGGCCCAGGGTTTTGCCAGTTCGAATCCTGGGCACAGACATGGCACCACTCCTCAAGCCATGCTGAGGCAGCACCGCACATGCCACAACTAGAAGGACCCACAACTAAAAATACACCACTACGTACCAGGGGGCTTTGGGAGAAAAAGAAAAAATAAAATCTTTTAAAAAAATAAAAGAAAGAAAACAAATTACCTCTGTTTTTCATTATAAGCCTTTATGTTCATTATTTTTAAACAATATCCAAGTAGTATTTTGATAAAAACTTAATTTTAAAATACAGAAAATAAAGAGATTGGCAATAGATAATATGAGCAAGGGAATGGAAAAAAGGGTACCTAAACATTATTAGGGGAAATGTGGATTGAAATAAGAACTGGGACAATTGCCACTACCCAATTTAAATCTCCTTTGACCAGACAATTCTGCTTTTAGGACCTATACCATACTAATTCTCTCACAAATTGTTCAGACATATACAAGAACGGTCACTGCAACACTGTTATGAAAGAGAAAACCAGAGTACACTAAATATCCATGAGTAGGAGAAGAGTTGATGAGTTATGAATACACTTTATTTCAGCCTTATAAAACCCAGAGCAGATAACCCAGGCAAACCTACCACATTTCTGACCTATAGAACTATGAGATAACAAATTTGTGTTGTTTTAAGCCTCTAAGTTTGTGGTAATTTGTTATAGAGCAATAGAAAAGAAATACTTGAAAAGGTGAAGAAACACATAACTCTATAACCCAGAAGCCATACTCCTAACTATATACCCAGAGAAAGTCTTGCCCACGTACACCAGGAGACACACACAAAATGTTCACATCACCACTGCTCCTAACAGAAAAAAAATGACAACCCAATCATTCCTCAAGAGTACAAAGGTCAAATTGTGGAATATTCATATAATGTAATCAATGGAGCAATGAAACATCAATGAACTCCAGCCACATATAAAAACATGGATGAGTCTCAAGTCTCACATTATGTGGGATAAAAAAATAAGTGACAAAAGTATATACCGTATGACTCTAGTTATTAAGAGTACACACTTTGAAACAACACAGCTTAGAGATGCAAATGTGGTAAAACTATAAAAAATAACAAGGAAATAATAAATACAAATCTTATGGTAGCAGTTATGTCTGTGGGGAGGTAAGAGGATGCGGTGAGAGAGGGGGACCAAGGGGCATCAAAAGTAATGAAAGGTTTTGCTCCTAACTGGTGGTAGGTAATTACAGAGTAATAGTATTTAAATTCTAAACATATTTTATATATTTATGTAATTATATATTATATAATTATAATGTTTACTCAGTATTCAAAAGATGAGGACATCTATCGGGCTGGCCCCATGGCCAAGTGGTTAAGTTTGCGCACTCTGCTTCAGCGGCCCAGGGTTTCCCTGGTTGGAATCCTGGGCGTGGACATGGCACCACTCACCAGGCCATGTTGCGGCAGTGTCCCACACAGCACAATGAGAGGCACAACTGGAATATACAACTGTGTACTGGGGGGCTTTGGGGAGGAAAAAAATAAAGAACAACAACAACAAAAAGATTGGCAACAGTTGTTAGCTCAGGTGCCAATCTTTAAAAAAAACAAAAAGATGAAGACATCTAGGAATAAAATCTTCTACATGACCAAGAAAAACCAAAAATAACCTTTCTTTTCTTTTGTCAAGACATGTTCATTGAAAAAAATAATTCAAATAACAAATAAAAGTCCAATCATTTTTTTAAATCACCTAAAATCTCACCACCTAGACATAATAACAATTTGCTGGATGTCCTTGTAGACACTTCTTGTGCAGGCGTGTATACATCCATTTACATATTTCACATAAAATTATTCTATGTACACACATATGCTTATTCTATAAATGCTATTTAGACCATTGCTTTTTTAAATCAACTGTATTGAGATACAATTTACATAAAATAAAATGAACTCATTTTATTTATAATGTATTTATTATATTTATTTATAGTGTAATTTTGGAAAGTTTTGATAAAGTGTACGTAGTGTAACCACTATCCAATCAAAACGCAGAGAGGGGCCGGTCCTGTGGCCAAGTGGTTAAGTTCACACACTCTGCTTTGGTGGTCCAGGGTTTCACTGGTTCGGATCCTGTGCGTGGATATAGCACAGCTCGTTAGTCCATGCTGAGGTAGCATCCCACATGCCACAATTAGAAGGACCCACAACTAAAATATACAACTATGTACTGGGGGGACTGGGGGAGAAAGACAAACTCACAGAGAAGATTTCTATCACAGCAAAAAGTTCCCCCTTGTCCCTCTGCAGTCAATTACCCCCACCTCTGACACCAGGCAATTATTAATCTGCTTTATTATAGATTACTTTTGTTGGGTCTAGGATGAATGTGAATGGAATTAGAAGGTATGCAGTATTTTGTGTCTGGCTTCTTTTGCTCAGTGTAATGTTTTTTAATTTCACGTCATGACATTATCAGTAGTTCCCTTTTCACTGCTGAGTAGTATTCCATCGTGTACTTGTTGATAGACGTTTTGGCTATTTCCAGTTTTGATGTCTGAACATTGGCATGTAAGTCATTTGCGACATAAGTTTTCTTTTGCATTTTTTTTAAAGATTTTATTTTTTTTCCTTTTTCTCCCCAAAGCCCCCCGGTACATAGCTGTATATTTCCTGTTGTGGGTCCTTCTAGTTGTGGCACGTGGGACACCGCCTCAGCGTGGTTTGATGAGCAGTGCCATGTCCACACCCAGGATTCGAACCAAGGAAACACTGGGCTGCCTGCAGCAGAGCATACGAACTTAACCACTCATGTAAGTCATTTGTGACATAAGTTTTTATTTTATAAGCAGGGATGGAATTGCTGGGTCATATAAGTGTATGTTTAAGTTAAGAGGGAGCTGCCAAACTGTTTCCCAGAGTCTGTGTCATGAACACACGCCTACTAGCAACTTCTGTAAGTTCTGGTTGCTCTACACCCTCATCGACACTCGATATTGTCAATCTTTTCAACTTCAATCATTCTTGTAGGCAAAGAGCTGTTTGTAATTGTGATTTGTATTTCCCTAAATGACTAAATTTGTTGAGAATTTTAAATGTGCCTATTGAAAATTCAAATATCTTCTTTTGTGAAATTGTCTGTCCAAATCTTCTATGGATGTTGTAATTTGAGTTGTCTGCCTTCTTATTAATGATTTATAGAGGTTTTTTGTATACACTGGATAAAGGTCCTTTGTCAGATATACAAATTGCAAACATTTGCTCCCAATCTGTAGCATATCTTTTCTTTTTCTTAACGGTGCATTTTAAAGTGCACAAGTTTTAAATTTTTATTAAGTCTAAATTAACATTTTAAAAATTTTATAGTTAGTGCTTTTTGTATCATGTATAAGACTGAATGCTTTGCCTCTCAGACTGGGAACAAAACACAAAAGTCTGCTTTCCATTTCTATCATAATCTTGGATTCTAGATCCTAAGCAGTCCAATAAGGGAAAAAAAGGAAGGAAGGAAGGAAAAAGGAGGTACAGAGGGCAAAAGAAAGTATGGAAGGAAGGAAGAGAAGGCATACTGAGTAGAAAGAAAGAAGTAAAATTGTCTTTATTCAATGATTGTATGTGTAGAAAATCCTAAAAACCTAACCAAAAGACTATTAGAATAAATGAATTTAGAAAGGCTACAAGATACAAAGGTAACATAAAAAAAAACAATTGTATTTCTACATATTAACAATAAACAAGTGGAAAATGATTTTTTAAAAATCCCCTTTATAATAATATCAAAAAACATAAAATGTTAAAATACAAATTTGACAAAATATTTCTAAGACCTGTACACTACACAACTAAAAAAACATGTTGCAAGAAACTAAATAATTAAATGGAGAGATAGACCTCATTCACAGATTGGAAGGTTCAATATTAAGAAAGCAATTTTCCACAAATTGATCTACAGAGTCAAGGCAATCCAAATTGAAATCCCAATGAGTTTGTTGAAACTAACAAGCTGAGTTTAAATTATTTATAAAAATACAAAGGACCCTTGAAAATAAAGAACAAACTTGGAGGATTTATAATAACCAATTTCAAACCATACATAAAGCTATAGTAAAAAAAAAGACAGTATGGTACTGACATAAGGACAGACATACAACAAATCAACGGAAGAAAGAGTCCAGAAACAGACTCACACATATATCATCAGATGATTTCCAACAAAAATGCTAAGGTCATTCAATGGGCAAAGGATAGAGAAAGGACAATACATTCAGTAGGGAAAGGATAATCTTTCAACAAATGATACCAAAACTGTGTATCCATAAAGGAAAATAATGAACCTAAAGCCATCCCTCACACCACACACTCAGCCCCTAAAACTAGATCATAGACCTAAATATAAGAGCTCAAACTATAGAAAACATAAGAGGACACTTCTACGGTCTGCTTTTTTCATACAACAATATTTCAGATATCTTTGTATGTTAATAAACATACATCTTTTTAAAAAGGTAAGAAAAAGGACAGGGAGAACCCTTAAAACTTTTGAAACATACCTTCATTTTTAAAAGCAAATTTCGAAACTCACTGTGAATTCATGATCCATAGTTATACAATCTTTCTTCCAGTGAAATAAAGAAATATTCAAAGGAAAAGAACAAAAATCTTTTTTTAACCTCCTTTCACATGGTTTCAATAAGAAGAGGTTGCCTTCTAGGGAAGTGAGTTTGCCTCAATCATTATTTTTTGAGTGCCTTTGCTAAAGCCATAAAAAATAAAATAAATCTGCGTAAGATATAATAGTAATCTAATTATAAGTAAAAAAAGTCACAGAAAAAACCATCCACATAGCATGATGCCATTTACATAAAGTTCAAAAGCATGCAAAAGTAAACAATGTTTTGGGGGGATGTATACATATAAAGTAAGATCACCAAGAACAGCAAAGAAATAGTAGACATACAGTTCAGGACGGTGGTTACTTCCGAGAGGAAGGAAGGGCAGTCTAACCAGGAAGGGGCACCCAGGTTTCAATGACGTGGGGAATATTCTATTTTGAGCTTTATATATGCAAATTACACATCTGCGTATGTGTGAAGTATTTCATACACATTTTTGCAAAGACTTACACTGACAGCTGAAGATCTTTCCAATACAGATACACACTGAAGAAGGTCCATCCCAATATAATTAATGCAGATAAGAATCATAGTGAACCAAAAACTACATGGAAACAGTATTTTCAACTATTTTTAATCCAACAAAGCATATGCTTGGTAGCACTGAAAGGATGGATTCCCTGACCTTTCCAGCTTCTTCCTACCTTTCTGTAAACCTGTCTTCCTGACCCCAGCTTTACTTTACCACCATGACCTCAATTAATTACGACCTCTTCCAGGACGTTCTGCCATTCAGTCTATCATGTGACGGGAGCTCATCCTCCTCTCAGTCCCCAGAGCATCTGTGTCACTTCAAGACCTTCGTCACATTATCCTTGGCTTGCGTGTGATTTAACTCCTCTAGCAGAGACAAGCACCTGGAGAACTACAACACTGATGACATCAGCCCGGCTCATAGAAGGCACTCAGCTTTTTGTTGACTATTGAAAGAATAATAAATTCGAAAATTCAGGCAATTCAGGGCGAGTAAAGAAACTGGATCTGGCCTAGTTAAAAAAAAAAAATCTCAAAAATGAGGAATCAGAAATTACACTCCTTGAAAAAGAATTTGAACATTGAAACTCTTCAAAATATATCGAAGACATGATGGACAACAGTCAGTTAAAATATAAAATGTTACAGGCATACACTGCTCATTTTCCCTATTTACAGGGGGCCGAATCAAAAGGCTTAAGAACTTTCTGAAAGATTATTTGCCATCAGAACAGTCCACTGCTTTAGCAAATGTCTTGAAGACAATCGCAAAACTACTGCACAAATACTTCAGCAAAGTATTTACTGAAAAAAAAAGGATACGCCATTTCAAGACTCAAATTTGTTACTTTTAGAAATTTGGGCAACTTTTTTTTTTTGCTTTCAGTTATTTTGTTTACCACCAAAAGTATAAATCTAAACATTATGTGATTATGGCAGAAAAGCAACTGCTAAATAGTGGGGGGAAAGACAGAGAGAGACCACAAGTGAAAGAGCTATTCCTTAAGAACTAGACACTACTACTGAAAACAATAGGGGGGCTTGACTGGTTGAATCACTTCATTCCTGTCTATGCATCTATAATTTCTTCCTGGAGCTAACTTGAGACAGAAATGTTGGGGTTGCCAGATTTAGCAAATAAAAATAGGCCCAGTTAAACTTGAACTTCAGACAGACAATTTTTTAAGTAAAGCATGCCCTATGCAATACTTATACTAAAAAATTATTCACTGTTTATCTGAAATTCAAATTTAACTGGTTGGCCTGTATTTTCTTTGGCAACCCTAACCGAAGCCAAAAGATGGAGCAGTAATCAATCCAATTTCCTCACTTTGTAGCAGAAACTGAGACCAGAGGAAGGGAAGTGACTTGCCTAAACTAAACCAAAGATCAAGGAAGTGAGTCTGTTGTGAAAAGAGAAAACATATTCCACGAGGTCACCTTGGGTTCCACTCCTAGTCCCTTCAACCTCCAATGCTGTCTCACCTCACAGAAGCACAAGTGGACAAGTCGTCAGAGAGTATAGTTTTCCTCTTTCAATATCAAACTTCAAGTTTCAGTAAAACTCTGATCAACTCTGGTCTTCAAAAAGAACAAATTAGGAAACTGAACATTTCTCAACTTAAAAAAAAGAAAATCCAAGGGGCCCCCCGAGGGTGTAGTGGGTTCTCCTGCTCCACTTGGGCAGCCCAGGATTTGCCAGGCATGCCCTACACACCACTCATCAGCCATGCTGTGGCAGCATCTCACACACAAAATAGAGGAGGACTGGCACAGATGTTAGCTCAGGGCCAATTTTCCTCACACACACACACACACACACAAAATCCTCCTGAAAACTGTTTTGGCCTACACACCACCACCTCATTCTGTTTATATGTCCACTCCCTGTAGAAAACGGGACCACCTTTTCTGCTCAAGTCAGTTCTCTCAAAATTCTCTTGCTTCAAAATTTGGAGTATGTTCACATTATTCCATGACCCTAACGATTTTAGGTCACACACTCTTCCAACTTTCGTATTTTTGAGAGGAAATGTCCTAATTCATTCAGTTGGTCTCAAAAGTCTTGCAAAAAGTCTTCCACTCTCATTCGGTGCCTGAGCAACTAAACCAGCCCTGAGGCCTGAGGTCTCACTGTTAACACACACGTACTCCCCCAGGGACTGCGATGCAAGAAAAGATGCAAAGAGAAAGCTCTCTTTAGGAAATTTTGGGGCCTTTTTCCAGTATATATAAGAAATATGCTAAATGTCTAACTGCATGACAGACAAAATAAAAAGAAAAATAAAACTCTACATACGCAAAGGATGCCTCTGCCGAATCCCATCAAATTAACAAACACAAAACATTTCCTCAACTCTGACAGCGCTTCTCAACCTCTGATCCCCGGGGGCCCTTGGGGTGATGCGGGGGGAGGGCCCGAAAAAGGCTCCGTTTTTCTCCTTTTTACAAAATGGGCTTCCAGATAAGGTTTTAAAAAAGAAGGTCCCGTTGCATTTAAAAAGCCTGGGGAAAAAACAGCAACATAATCCATTGTGACTCTCTCTACTATGTTTTCTATTACAAACTTGAGCCCGGTGAACAAGAATCCAAGTCTTGTCAGATGAAAAGACAGGCAGAAACTCGGCAATGAAGACACAGTCTCTACCTAGGCTCTCCCTGCGGCAGCTTCCAGCGCCCGCAGATCTCTCTCGAGATCCCCACGTCGGAAGCGGCAGTCCTCACCGGTCACCGAGGCCGGGCTGTCATTTTACAGATGCGGAAACTCAGGCCAGGGCGAGGGCCCACGGGCCCCAGGTCTCGCAGCCCCGCCGGACGCGATCGCCGGGACTCCCCGCCGGCAGCCCGGGGCCCTCGGCGCCCGACGGCCTCCGCGGCCCGGCTCCAAGGGCGGCCTGGAGCCCGGGCGGGCGGGCCCACGGCCGGGGGCGCTGCCGCTCTTCGGACGCTCCGCGCGGGACCCGGGCCCACCGGGCCTCGGCAGCCGCCCCGCCCGACCCACCTGTCGCGGGCCGCGCAGCAGCAGCCACACCCCCTGCCGGGCCGGGGGCTCGGGCGGCCTCGACGGCGGACGGCGGCGGCGGCTGCGCGCGGCGTGGGGCACGCACGGCCCGAGGCTGCGGGAGTTACCTCAGGTGGGCGCTGAGCTCGCGGCCTGGCCGCCCCAGCCCGCCTGGCGCATGCCGGAGACGCGGACGCAGCAGGGCCGCCGCTGGGGCCGCGGGCCTGTACGCACCCCTCCGCACCCCTCCGCCCGAGGAAGCCGACTGGGCCGTCACGTGACGCGCGCGTCACGTGCTCGCCGGGGGCGGGGCGGAGGCGTTGCCCGGCGACGACGGCGGTGGCGCGGTCCCTCGGCGCTCGCGCCTCTCGGCGGGGCGGAAGCGGGAACTGGCGCGCCTGGCCGAGGCGGGCGAGGAAGGGGCCGCGCTCCCGCCACCCCGGCTTCATGCAAACTTGAGTGACCACCGGGCCTGACCGTATTTCTTGTTAGTGTTTTGGAAGGAGAAGGGAAATCGGGCTGGAATTAGGATGTTGAACTTGGAGGAAAAAATGTAAAATACTTCCTTACCCAAAGCTAGCACACGCAGGGAGAGCAGAATAAGCAATAATGGTTTTGTTTGCCTTAATGAACACTTGTGTCTGCTTTAACTCCCTAATCTGGAGTGAATGGCTGTGCCCACAGCCTACCTCCCCATCCCCGTCACAAAGTGTGAGGAAGGCTTATGGGACTTCCAACTTTTCTTTTAAATTATACTTTATTATGATTTTCAAGGGGATTAGTCTTTGTACGTGTAAAGACAAACATATCTAAGTAAATATTTGATTCAGCGTTCAGCTTTTGTCCACGTCAAACTTTCCTGATCATAGCTCTGTCACTTTGTTTTTAGTGAGTGTTTCTCCCAAGTCCAGTTTTCCTAGATCAAACTTTGCAGAAGTAAAGTTTCAGCCACTGCCAATTTCTCCCATAATATTCATTATAAGTTGCATAAAAGACTAACAGTTTGTATTATTTCTTAGTAAATTCATGAGTGGATTGTGAGCAAATACTCTTAAATATTCCAGAATTGTTCTGTTGTCCAGGAGTGATCTATTGAAGAATTAAGTTCCCCATACAATTCTGATCACTTTGCGTGTGTGGCTAAGAGCAAATTGACAGGGTCAAAATAGTGAGTTTAAAATATCCTCCAGGTCAATACAACAAGGTCCAACATCCTCTTCATTTCTATAACACACCTACAATGCAACATTACAAAGAGTACAAAATACAGTGACACTTTTCTCATCTTTTACTACACAAAATAGGCAAGGTCAGTTGCCACAACCTGATTGACATTTTCTGCTGCTTCTGGCAGCCGATGTTTGATGAAGGCAAGAAGAGTATCTTCCATTGGTATACCTTATGACTAGACCATGCCTAGGAAGCTAAGAAGTTGGTTGATCTGTAGGTGTGGAATCCTGCCGTCCTTCTGTAGGAAGTGGCAAAGAACTTTGGTAGATCCAGAAGGATCTCTGAGTTAGGCAGTACTCATGGAGGCAATGCTAGGGTGAGTCCTGGCGCAGCCATTACTGTCTAGGCAATTTACTTAACCCTTTGGAGCCTCTTTCTTCATCTAGCTAAAAGAAATATCTTTTGAATATAATAGTTATGAAGGTGAAATGAAATAATGCTGGCATAACACATTCAAGTGCCCAACACACACAGTGCTCAGTAAATGTTAACTATATGTGGCCTTTGGCAAGAGGGTGTTAGAGATATTTCACATTCAGTTCCGACAACTATAATAAGGCAAATATTGCAATAAAGCAAGTCACACGAGTTTTTTGGTTTCCCAGTGCGTATAAAAGTTATGTTTACACTTTACTATAGCTATTCAGTGTGCAATAGCATTATGTCTAAAAAAAATGTACATACCTTAATTAAAAAATACTTTATTGCTAAAAAATGCTAACCACCATCTGAGCCTTCAGTGAGTTATCTGTTTGTTGGTGGAGGGTCTAGTAAAAAACACAACATCTGGGGGGCGAAATAAAGTGAACCGCAATAAAACGAGGTCGGCCTATGGTAGTATAGGAGTTCAGAGTCCTGAGGGAAAGAGAGCTGACAACTTGAGGGTGTCCAGGTCCTGAGTCTGGATTCTTGCCACGTGGACTGGAGTTGAGGGTAGGACTGCCAGCAAGGAACTGGGAAGTCTTTGCACTTGGAGTGGAAGGCTGTGAGTAAGGGAATTGCTCACGGGTGACCAGGGGAGTGCTCAGGTGACCAGGTGCTCACTCCAAGGGGAGTATTGACCTTGTGGCAGCAGGTTAATTCCAAATCCTGTTTGTCGTGATGGGGACTCCTAATCTACTACCTTTCCATTGCCTCAGCCCACATAAGGAAATTGCCTGCCCTCTCCTAGAGTTTGTGGGAAAGAAGTCAGGCCTGAACCTGGTGACCAGTGTTACCCCAAGAGCCAGTCAAAGCCTGACTGTCCACCAAATGGCTAAACACATCTAACCATTTCTAGTTTTTTAGTTTGGGTTTCACTGCAAACAACAAAATGCATAGGTACATATGAGAAGATATACTGCAAATGTATAGGACTCGATAATGGCATTCCATCTAATGCAGTGGTTACACTAGTGTTTCCACTAAAATGATGAATGAAAGGAATAATGCGGGACCTGCAAACAAATTAAGAGGTGAACAACAGCCTATAAGGTACTGCAAAGCTATGGTGTGGTACAGCCAGCCTTGCATTTACGTTTCCTGATTCCAAGTCTAAGTACTTTTTCCTTTTTATTAATAATAATAATAATGGGGTTTCACTATATCTATTTCTTTATTTTTTTAAGGATTTTATTTTATTTTTTCCTTTTTCTCCCCAAAGCCCCCCAGTATATAGTTGTGTATTTTTAGTTGTGGGTCCTTCTAGTTGTGGCATGTGGGACACCGCCTCAGCGTGGCCTGACGAGCAGTGCCATGTCTGCACCCAGGATCCGAACTGGCGAAACACCTGGGCTGCCAAAGCAGAGAGCATGAACTTAACCACTCGGCCACGGGGCCGGCCCCATGTTCTTTCTTGATTTTGGCATTCTTATGGTACACTGGTAACAATTTTCCTTCACATAGTACTTGGTATATTTCAAAAGTAGAGCTAACAATATTTGCTGATTGGTGAGAGGTGGATGTGAAAGAACAGAGTGAAGGATGACTCTTAGGTTTTTGGCCTATACAATCAAAGGAATGGAATTGTCATTTAGATGGAGAAGAAGGGATATGTGCTGTATTTTGGGGGGGGAATCAAGAATTTGATTTTGGACATGCTAAATTTTACATACCTATTAATATCCAAATGGAGATGTGCAGTTAGCAACTGGATGGAAGACACTGGAATTCCGAGGAGAGATCTAGAGAAATAAATTGATTGGCCACTGGTATTTAGAGCCACAAGATCTCTGAGATCACAGTAACTTTCATACCTTCTGACCTCAACCTAGGATACAAAATACGTTTTACATACTGACCAAACACATTTACATAACTTTTAAGTTTCCAGAAGTAAATTTACCCTCCTTGTGTGTAATGCTCTATTTCCTTCTCTTCTATTTTACTCTGTTCCATTTTTAAAAACTTCTACTCCCAATTCAATTGATTTTTTTAACCAAGTAATGGTTGTGGCCTACAGTTCAAAAATCACTGAATGTCACTGACCTAGGACATTAATTGCATAATTGCAGGGGGAAAAAAAAGAGATCCAAAGGCTAGTCATGTGGCACTTTAGAGTAAGACTAGGAAAGAAGATTTAGTAGAAGCAGTGAGAGGTAAGAGGAGAAACAAAACAGAGGAGTCTTAAAAGGTAAGGGGAGAAAATGTTTCAGGGAGAAGGAAGTGCCTAAGTGTGTCACTTGCCACTGAGAGGTGGAGTAAAATGAGAACCAACCTTTGGATTCAGCAGGGTACAGATCACTGAGACCGTGAGAACAGAGCAATTAAAATAAAGTGGTAGGGATACAAGCCTGAGTGTAGAGACGATAAATGGGGACAGCAAGTAGATCTATTTCCTTTTGCTGTGAAGAGGAGCAGAGGAATGGGACACCAGCAGGCAAGGGATGTAGGGGTCAAGGTTTTCTGTTTAAATATTTACACACTAATAGTAATGGTCCGGTGTTGAGGAAATACCGATGCAGAAGAGTGTGACAACTGTAGGAAGGAAATCTTGAGGAGGTTGGTGGGGTCATTCAGACAGGTGAACAAGGGGAGTGGGCAGGCACAGAGACAGATGGCTTGGTAGATTTGTTGTTAGACCCATGTGGAATCTCTTTGCTTATTGTTCATAGCTTAATAAAATAAGACGTTGAGAGCGAGGAGAGGGTTTGAGGAGAGAGGGGGTGAAGATCATCCAGGAGAGTGCTGCAACCCAGCTCCTGGATGACTGCATGTGTCTTCAGACTGCCAGGCTTGCCTCCTACAGTCTCTTTCCTACGCAATCACCAGAGTGATTTTTCAAAACTTAAGTCTGATTGTGTAAAGCCCCAATATTTTCCCAATTCAGAAAAACATCCAAAGTTCTTGCCTATGAAGTCCTCCATGAGGTAGCCCCTTTGTCCCCCTCATGTGCTTTGCTCCAGCCACCTGGCTTCCTTGCTATTTCTTGGTTTCCTCAGGCAAAAAACACCTTCTACCAGGTTCTCACTTCTTTTGTGACTTTACTTAAATGTAACTTTCTCATAGTGGCTGCCTTTGACCACCCTTTCTAAAACCACCCTCCTATCTGTGTCACCCTACTCTGCTTGGTTTTTGTTCTTAGCACTTATTACCATCTGTGGCAGAGACATTTACGGCTCATTAAATATCCATTCCCCACCCCCATAACTCTGGCAATTAGGTAGGGCCATTTGACTAGCTCTGACCCATGGGCTGTGAGCAGAAGGGTACATATACACTTCTAGGCAAAAGCATTGAAGAGCCAATGTGCAACCCTCCAGCTCTCTCTTCCCCTGCTGTAGCAGTCTTGGAGACCACATGTTGCACTGGTGAATCCACACCATGGCAACAGCCTGAATCACTGAGTTGTCTCCTCAGGCAGCTGCCATGGGAAGTTGCTTGGCTTACTGGATTTTGCATGGATGAGGAATAAACTTTGTAGAGTTAAACCACTGAGCTTTTGCGGTCAATCTGTTACCACAGCATAATATAACATCTGTTATGGTCTTAATTATGTCTCCCCCAAAATTTATATGTTGAAATCCAAAGCCCCAGTACCTCAGAATGTGAGTGTATTGGAGAAAGGTCCTTTAAAAAGGTAATTAAAGCAAAATAAGATCATTAGGGTGAGCCCTAATCCCATAGGACTGACGTTTCAGGATAGGTGCAAGTTTATTCAATTTCCAATATTGACATTATTCTTTTCCCAATTTCCATTTTCTCCTTTCCTTTGGCTTTCTGAGTTCTTTTCCCAAGTTTTAGATTAGGTATAGTTTGTGTTTTTCTCTTTCTTGATAACATAGACACTTCTGCCTTTTTTCTTGAAAAAATATAGCACTATTTTCTGATAATTACAGCTTTGACTGTGTTGTGCAAATTTTAGTAAGTACTATTTATAAGTGCTAGTTCGCAAAATAATATATTCTAGGATTTTTTTTTTTTTTGAGAAAGAACTTCCTGTTCAGAGAAAGCTGGTTTGTTTTTTTTTTAAGATTTTTTTTTCTTTTTCTTCCCAAAGCCCCAAAGTACATAGTTGTGTATTTTTAGTTGTGCGTCCTAGTTGTGGCATGTGGGATGCCGCCTCAGCATGGCTTGACAAGTGGTGCCATGTCCGTAGAATTTTTTAAGTGTGAAGAATTTGTAAGTCTTCAATTATTGTGACAGTTTAATGACAGCATTTTACCACACGGTAGTTCTAAGAATGTAGTGTTTAAATTTTCTACTTTTTATGTTTTACATCGATTTTCTTGCCCCCAAAATGAAATTTTTAGAGCAATCAATACTCGAGAAAAAATACATTCCCTATTATTTGTCCCATTTTATTCTCTACAAAAATGTTAAATCCATCTTGTTTTTCACTGTTGACTTGTCATGTTATGTCTGCAATTAAGGCACTTAACTACCTAGTCTATTCCACTTCTTTCTGCATATATCTTTTTAAAGTTTTTTTTTACATAAACTGTTTTTTAGAATTGTTTTAGATTTAGATTTTAATCTAAATAGTTTCAGATTTTACAGAAAATTTGTAAAACTAGTGCAGAGTTCCCATATGTCATACCCAGTTTCCCCTATTAATATCTTACATTAGTATAGTATATTGATGTCCGTCTGTGCTTTATTCAGATTTCCTTAGTTTTTACCTAAGATCCCTTTTCTGTTCCATGATCCCATCCAGGACACATTACATGTAGTCATCACATCTCCTTAGGCTCCTATTGGCTGTGAAAGTTCCTCAAACTTTGTTTTTGATGACCTTGACAGTTTTTAGGAGTATAAGTCAGGTATTTTGTAGAATGGCCCTCAACTGGGAATTGTCTAATGTTTTTCTCATGGTTGGGGCTGTGGGTTCTTGAGAGGAAGATCACAGACATACGGTGACATTCTCACTACATCATATCAACGGTACATACTGCACGACAGATCACTGTTGCTGTTGACCTTGATCACCTGGCTGAGGTAGTGCTTGTCAGCTTTCTCCACTGTAAAGTACTTTTTCCCGCTTTCCGTACTGTACTCCTTGGAAGGAAGTCACCAAGCAGAGACCACAGTTAAGACCTGGGGAGTTATGCCCCTCCTCCTCGAGGACGGACTGTCTACATAATTCTTCTGTGGGGAGGATATGTCTCTTCTCCATCATTTTAAAATTTATCTACTCATTTATTTATATAAGTAAAGACTCAGATATTTATTTTGCACTTGGAGTTATAACCTAACACTACTTGATTTTCTTGCTCAAATTCTTCGAGCTTTGCCCACTGGAAGCTCTTGCAGTTGCCTGCTGTGTCCTTCTGACATGTCCCATCATTATTGTAGATTTTTGGTGTGGGTTTTTGGGGTTTTGTCAGTATCTCCTTACTTTCTGGCTCTACGAGAAGTCTTACATACTTCCCGTTCCAGTCCTAGAATCAGCTATTTCTCCAAGGAAGTATGGTATTAGAAGTCAAGATCTGGCTGCTAGGTGTGTTCATTACTACTAGAACGTTGTTGCTTCTGGGCCCTTTCAGATGACACAGCAATGAAATATATCCATACAATTAAATATTATCAAGCAATAAAAAGAGCTAAAAGTGAAAGATTGCCTTAATATTTATGTACATGTTCTACTTCAGGTATTTCCTATACAGCAAAGTGTTGGATTTTATTTTTTGATTCTACCTGTAACTTTTTCAGGACTTAAGTCTATTGGTACTCATTTTATCTTTTATCAATCCTTTTCTTCCCTTAGTGACTTAGTTTTAAACATCTGCTGTAAGTATTTCTATAGGCAAACATTGGTTTTGGTAAAATAGGGCTGAAGATATTTAAATATTAAGAATGATTACAACAAAAAAAATACTATATAGACTACAATCTCAACCTTATTCTTTATTTCCTGTTCAATGTATACAACAACATGCTTGATTCTCTTCCTGAGCAGACATGAGCTTTTGGGCTGATCTAGTGTCCTGCATTCTCTTCATTACGATTTTGTCCTTAATATTTTCCTTCTACGTCAATAAACCTCATCTCTTTTGGAATCTAATCATTCACTGGTAGCAGACACTGTAGGTAGCTGACTCAATCTCCATTTCCAACCTTTTTCTTCCTTGCTTGAAACTGTTAGAATGGAAAGCCTAAGATCTTGACCTCCCCGCTCCTCTTGTAATAGGGTTCTGGTCAAGGTCTCTGAGCAGGGCGTCCCTTCCTGAATAAAGAGGCAAAGCCCAACTAGGAAAAAAGTCTTTATGAGAATATATACATATTTTCTCCTAGGCATTTCTCTCATCATTTCCCCCCATTTCTAGCTAATTATCACTTGTTACTCTTTGAGAGGTTTCAAACTTAAAGAGCACTGGAGTAGATCAGGTGCCTCTGTCACGTACTTGCATAGCTCCATGTACTTTTCCTTTATAATATTTATCACAATTATAATAATGACATGGTGAGTTGTTTACAGTCTACCTGAATTGTAATGAAATCTCCACCTATCTAGTTCACCTATATTCCAAAGAACTAATTACAATTCCTTGCACATGGGAGGCATTCAATAAATATTTAAATGAATGGTTTGCAAAAGAGGATTACCTGATAAAGCACAATTACCAAATACACATAAATTAAGCAATACTTCCACTTTTATCCTTGGCCCCTACCCAAGCTAATCAGTCACATTCTTACTTCACAGCCATGTACAAAATCATCAAATATTTGAAAAAAATCAACATCACAAAAGAGATGAAGACTAACAATCCAAGAAAATGAATTGAAAAAATTCAATTAAAAACAAAAATTTCAGATTCCAGAAATAAAGCTGACTACGGTATTTGAGCCACTCCTCAAGCTGAAACTGCCGGATAAGAATTCTAGAAGTATATATTCTTAAAGAATCAAAGAACTGGCAAGATGCTCAAGAATCACTGGGCTAAAATCAAAGTGAAAGCACGCATGCAAAGAGGTAAGCAGAGCCTTGAAATGCTGCTTGTACTGAGTGCCAAACTGATGGCCTCGCAGGCAGGGCCAGGGAGGCAGAAGTCAAAGCTCAGTGTCATCCAAGGGAGACCCTCTCCTCCCCCAAAGCTGGCATCTTACTCTCAACCTCTCCCCAACCCCTAAAGCTTCAAAGAAAAGTAACTTGGAGCTGGTGGGAAGGGAGGCTGAGGAGGGCAGGAAAAGGTGAGAAGTTGTCAACAGAGGCCAGTCACTGGAATGACTAAAGGAGAGATAGTAAGCACAAGTAAAGACGTGAAACAGGGAGGACACTCAAACTGTTATGAGTAGAGCTAAGTTGGGAAAAATCACTTTGGAAGGTCAGCCCGGGGGCACGGTGGTTAAGTTTGCACGTTCTGCTTCGGTGGCCTGAGGTTCGCCAGTTCAGATCCTGGGCGCGGACCTACACACTGCTTGTCAAGCCATGCTGTGGCAGGTGTCCCACATATAAAGTAGAGGAAGATGGGCACGGATGTTAGCTCAAGGCCAGTCTTCCTCAGCAAAAAGAGGAGGATTGGCAGCAGATGTTAGCTCAGGGCTAATCTTCCTCACAAAAAAAAAAAAAAAACCCACCACTTTGGAAAATTTGTTAGTATCACCTAGTAGGATGAGCAAAGACAATGATCATCCTGTGATCCAGCAATTCTACTCTTAGGTACAGACCCCAAAGCAATGTGTATACATGTGCTCCAAGAGACATGTGCACAAAAGTTCATAGCAGCATCATATATAATATCTAAAACTAGAAACAACCCAAATGTCCACCAACAGTGGATGGAGGAATGAATTGTAGCAGTCATACAAAAGAATACAATACCACAATAAAAATTAAGCGCAACTACATGCAACACAAATAAATCTCACAAATCAACACTGAATGAAAAAAGCCAGATAGAGAATAATACACATCAACCAATTCCACTAGGTAAAGGTTTTTGTTTTCTAAGGCAGAACTGCAGGGTTACATGCTTAGGTGGTCAAACCATACAGAAATGCAAGAAAATAACTATCACAGAAAGTTAGGATGGTGTTACCTTTATAGAGGGGGGGTAGTGACTGGGAAAGGGTAGCAAGTAGGAATGGGCTCTGGGCTGCTGGCAATGTTTCATATTTCTTATCCTGGGCAAGGGTTGCAGAGAGATTTGCTTTGTGATAAGTCATTGTGCTGTATGTATTTTGTGTATATTCACGTTTCTGTATGTGTTTTACATTTTTGTTTTGTCTGCTTGTTTTTTGAGGAAGATTAGCCCTGAGCTAACATCCGCCGCCAATCTTCCTCTTTTTTGCTGAGGAGGATTGGCCCTAAGCTAACACCTGTGACCATCTTCCTTTAGTTTATATGTGAGATGCCTGCCATAGCATGACTTGATAAGCAGTGGATAGGTCCACGCCCAGAATCCGAACCAGTGAGCCCCGGGCCACTGAAGCACAGCACGAGAACTTAACCATGACGCCACTGGGCCAGCCCTGTTTTAAATTTTTCAAATTATTAAAAATGAAAAGAAACTCCACAAATAGAAGATCTGTCTAGGGTACCAAACATCTAACAAAATTTACATAATAAGAGAACAGAGGCAATGGAGAGATCAATTTTTTTCTAATGAAAAAAAATCCCTGAGCTGTAGAAAATGTCGAGACTTCAGAACAGACACCCCAAAGGTCAAGAAAAATTGATGAAAAATGAATGACATTTCAGATGTCCAAAAACTACGAGAAAAAGCTTTAAAATCTCTAGAAAACAACAAACCACCTTACTAACAAAGATAGAAGTATTAGATCAGCATTGATTCCATCAGCAACACAGTATATATAGAAGTCAGTCTTCAAACTTTTGAGGGAAAGACTCTAGACCCAGCCAAACCACCATATAAGTGTGAGGGCACATGAAGGACAGTTTCATATACGTTATATCTCCTATATCAACGTTTATATCTCCTAGGCTATGAAGGTTTGCTCAAGGATCCTGAACCAGAGAGGAAAGAAACATTGCTGCTGAAGTTGATGCAATTTGAATGGCGTCTATAGCCTGGATGGTAATATTGTATCAATCGATACTGATTTCGTTTTTTGGCGGGTTGCATGGAAGTTGTATAGGAGAGTGTCCTTGCTCAGGGGAAACACAACGGAATGTTTTATGGGTGGATTGGCATCATGTCTGCATCTTACTCTCAAATGGTTCAGAAAAATTCTAACAATAATGGATATACTCCCATAGGGAATATAAATATGATAAAATATTAATAGGTAAGGAATCCGAGTGAAAGGACTTACAGGAGTTTTTTGTGTGCTTACAACTTTTTGTAAATTTGAAGTATTTCAAAATAAAAGATAGTTAAAACAGACTAAATTAGACCAGAAGGCAAGTGACTATGTGAAGAATATCTTCAAGGAGAAAAATTCCCAATAAACAAATTATATGATTAAGAACTTGGACATTCTTAATCTAATGATAAGATGCAAGTACATTTTCTTTATGACATTAAGGAAAAAAAAGCAATTGGAAACAAACAAAAATATGAGCTGTAAAAAAGGAATAAAACACAAAATAATTATGGCATAATTTTGACCAAATGAAGGAATTAAAGGAAAATCCATTTTATCTCTACATTTAGTGACACTGGATTATGGAAAAGAAAATATCATTCTATCACACTATTTGGATCTTCAATCAACAATATTTCTATAAATGTTAATATTTTAACTTACTATTACTCTCAATTTTTAAATCAGCCTAAAAACAAGGCAGAAAAGGTTTAGTAACACTTAAAGTTGATAGATCACTGAAGAGACTTACTACATTCTTAAAGTTTTTTCATTCACTCAACAAATATTTATTGAGGGCTTACATGCAATGCTCGGGAACAAGGATAGGTAGATGGACAGGAGAGCAATTCCTGCTCTCATGGACTTGACATCACGAGCAAGCCACAGGATCACACAAACGTCAAAATAATACTGTGGTAGATCCCACGAGGGAAAAGAATATGGCACGAAGAGGAAGGGTACTGACTTAGAAAGGGACACATCAGGAAGTATGATGGAGTTAGCACCCGGGTGTTAACAAGAGGAGACAGGTAGGAAAACTAAAAGTCAGCATGGGCAAATCCCAGAAGGCCTGAGGAAAGAGTGCAATACGAGGCTGGAGAAGTGGGTGGGGGCCAGACCACAGGGGCCTCACGAGGAAGAAGGGTTAAGGATTTGGGTCTTTATTCTAAGAACACAGGAAGTCACTGATATATTTCAAGCCTCGATATGCTCAATTTTTTGGTTCTGCAAGCTCACTACAGTTGAAGCGTAGAAAACGGTTTACGAAGGGCAGAGAACTAATTCAAGGAGCCCAGTTAGGAAGCTATCGCAATAGCTCAGGTGAAAGCTATGGACCAGGGTCACTGCAGAGGAGTCCGTGAATTTGAAATAACTACTATAACTAACTGACTCTTATGGACCAAATGAATGTGTCTCCTCCTCATTCATATGCTGAAGCCCTAACCCCCAGTGTGACTTATTTGGAGTAAGGAAGTAATTAAAATTAAATGAGGTCATAAGAGTGGGGCCCTCATCCCATAGGATTAGTGTCCTCATAAGAAGAGACATCAGAGAGCTCTATGTGTGCACACACTGGGGGGAGGACATTTGAGGACACAATGAGAAGGCAGCTCTCTGAAAGCCAGGAAGAGAGATCTCACCAGAAACTCATCTGCTGGACCTTGATCTGGGACTTCTAGTCTTCAGAACTGTGAGAAAATTAACTTCTGTTGTTTAAGCTTCCCACTCTGTGGTTTTTGATACGGCAGCACAAGCAGACTACAGCACTAATAAAAATTGGGAAGTCGACTATTGAGGTAATGTGTTATCACACTAAATTCCTCCCCTGTAATACAGGGATGTCAAAAATAACGTCTAAATATACTGGCTAGTGTTATGCTGATAAGTATCAGAAAAACTAAAGTAGAAATTATTAAAAGAGATTGGGGGGAGGTCTATGTAAAGTTTTTTACTTTCATTTTTTATCCTTATATAGTTTTTCTAAACCATGTAATTTATTTTCCTCAACTATTTTAAAAGTTCAACGTAATTTTCAAAGAAAAATGAGAATATACTTTTATTTCCTAAATTTCAGTCACTCACATCTACTGTCACTCACATCTGGTTTTTGTTACATGCACCCATGTTGTCAATTTTCAACCAATTTTTTTTTAAATAACAGCTAATAACTGTTACCAATCTTTTTTTTTTTTTTGCTTTTTCTCCCCAAATCTCCCCAGTACATAGTTGTATACTTTAGTTGTGGGTCCTCCTAGTTGTGGCATTGTGGGATGCTGCCTCAGCATGGCCTTGTAAGTGGTGCCATGTCCGCGCCCAGGATCCGAACCAGCGAAACCCTGGGCCGCTGAAGTGCAGTGCGTGAACTTAACCACTTGGCCACAGGGCCGACCCCTCAACCAAATTTTTTTAACCTACATCAAATTTATTTTATTTTGTTTTCACCTAAGCTACTTAGAGTTATATTTTTTCAGATCCACATTAAAAACATATAATTATTAAGAAATGTTCATCCACATACCACTTAAAATCATATCATGTTCCAGGAGTGGTATAGGAGTCATACTTTGGAAGACCTACTGGATACGTGACTCGATTATCTAACACAATGGCTTAAAACCATATTAAACATATACCAGAAAATTAATCCCTGTCATCTTTTTCATAATTAAATCCCTTCACAAGTTACAACACTGACAAAATTTTTAAAATCTGAGTATTTGAAATTCCCATGCTAGAATGATTAAAATGCACGAAACTTAACTAGAAAATATTTCACATAGCCAAAAGTTAAAAGTTTTAAGACTTTTATGCTGCTAAACCAAGTGCTTACTGTTTAAAAAAATCCAGAAACTGAATTGTCTCACATAAAATTAGTTTAGTTATATAAAACAATCTAAATGCCTTTGTTTTTTCTCATGGTTAAGTTGTCCAATACAGTTAATTTTTTTAACTAATGTTTAACCAGTGCCCATACGCAAGGCACTCTGCTAATTACTGGGAATGCAAAGACAGCTTGAGGTCTCTAAAATGATGACCACTTCTCTATAAGAATTTAAAGCTTAAAGAAACGTGTCCCAATAATGATATGATTTCTTGAATTAAACTGGTTTCTCTCTCAGTGACTTAGAAATTAGTAAAAAGACTCAACTTTAACCAAAATCTTTGGTAAACTTAAAACAAGACATTTCTACACGGTCTTGGTTTACAAAGCATAGTGTCCTAAGCATATATCAAGCATGCCCTAACCATTCATATTTATTTATACAATAAATTTGTTTTGGTCCATTTTTCAGCAGCCTATCTAGTTTTTAGATTTTAAATGTCTGAAGCACACGCTGTCTTGAAAAGGGAGGAAAAACTGAACTACTCAACACAGATGGAAATATTTTTCATTAGCCTATATAGCCCCCCTTAAAAAGCATGCCTTCAACCCCTAATTGCATCACTCTTTCACTAATTTCTCGCTGTTCCCTCCTGTAAATGATTTTCCTCCTGCTCAGAAGGAGCATATTTAGACGTCTTCAGAAAGATGAAGGCCTCTTTCTCCGTTCAACATTCAATCTCTTATAGAAGCAGAGGAAGGGGAACGGAACTCTCCAGTTCATTCGGCTTTGTGTGGAGAAAGAGGCCCTGTGGAGCACCTCAATGAGCCTTCTGGTACCCCTGCAGATCTCATTGGAGCTGCCGAGTCTGCTGGGTGGCCCGCCAGCTGTTTCCCAGGGTTTAGCATCAGCCTCAGCTAAGCTTCCATCAAGTGAGTGGCCTCCCGAAAGTTTGGATGCTATATGGGTTACATCTGGGAAGCAGGGCCCTTAGAATACCTTTATACTGACAATCATTTTTCCTGAGTAGAATTAAATTAATTAAACAGTGTTATTAAAAAAGTATTTATACAAGAAAAATTATTGTAAATAACCAAATAATCAAACTCATAATGAAACTGATTTATTTGGATTTCTCCTGGTAATAGCACTCAACACGTAAGAAAAACAAACCAAGTTGTGAGATTTTGTTTTAAATGTAGCCATTTTTCAAAAACTAATAAGTTGGGTTCTGTATTAAAGGAAACAAGTGGGACATCTTCTATTTTAAAACTACCATTCAAAAAGTAGTATTAAAAAACATATATACCATGATTAACATGATGTGTTTTATAGAATGGAACATATCTGAAGGTCAATCTGAATATGGAATATACATGTGTTAAAACCACACTGGAAAATCAAATGTTATTTTTTATAAAAAGTAGCTTGAAATAAAAAGGAACTTGCTGGTAAAGTCAGTGAACTTTCACACATGGGATTTTTTAGAAATCCCCACCCACCCCACCCCCACATATAGACACAAAAAAGTTGCAGATCTGAGTAGAGCCATCATCACATGACTGCTCATCTCTATACAATGTGGAAGCTGGTTAGTAGTCAGTGTTAACTTCCTAAAGTGCATCTTTTGAAGACTTGTCTAATAAAATTGCAATATCAAATATAAAATACTTAACACAAGACACGCAATAACAAAGCTAAATCATTATAAAGTTTTTAAAACTTCTGATTCACCAAAAAATAAAGATGTCAAATACAGTAGCATTCTCACGCTCCAACAGTATGCACTGTAGGCTTGTGTTATTTGGCAAATCTTTTGGAGTTGAACAAAAATAATGCAGTCCAAACAATATTTCTTCTGTCACTGTAATGCGATTCCTCGGGCAGAACACTTAGGCGCAGAGCAAGAGTCAGATTTTTGGAAGTTTTGGTGCGTTAACCACAGGATTTGCCTCCTGTAAGTATCTCCTCCCTGCACCCTTGTAATCATAGGTGCAGCTGTGAGCTTCTGCATAGCGATGAGACGCACAGAAGTTGTTTCCACATCTAAAGTACAAGAAAAGTTGATATGAGTAGGCACATTTCTATTAGAGGCTCAGCTCTTTGGGAGGCGAGAGCTTGACTCCAGGTGGTCCAAAGGGAGCCCTGGGTTCTCTTCAACAATGTCAGAGCCGACACTTCCCTTCCACTCATAAACAAGCACAAGCACCCCCACCAAGAACAAGTTACAAGAGTTTATAATAAAGAATCCACTACGGAATGAAACAGGGTATAGACCTTTAGGAAGCAGTAAAATTGCAAAAGCTGATAGATACGTCTATCATTTCTCTTATATCTAGTAAACCTGGGAGAACTCTGAATTTCTGAGAAAGTCAGTCTTATAAAAAATCACGTAAAACCTAAATATGTCATGAAAGGATTTTTAAAATATTTCTAACAACAAGATAAGCTGTTTCCATTTGACTAAAATACACTCCAAAACGCAGTGGTTGTTTTTAATGCCTGGCCATAACCTAGGGGCAGACACCATCCTTGGAGGCTATTAATCAATGCTAATGAAAGAAGTAAATATGGGTAGAAAAAAGTCTTATTTCTTGTAAATATACTATTCATCTGTTTTGAAATAAAAGTATACTATATAATTGTTAAAATTTATAGTACATTAACTTCTAATTTAGTCTTTTTTTGTTCGATTTAAAATAGAATCTTGGAGGAGGCATTTTTCCAAGGTATACTCAAACAAAAACCAAGTATATCTATCAGGAGACAAAGAAAGTACAGTCGTCCTTTGGTATCCACAGGAGATTGGTTCCAGGACCCTTGAGGATACCGAAACCTGAGGATGTGCAAGTTCATTATATAAAATGGCATAGTATTTGCATATAATATAAGCATATCCCCCTGTACACTTTAAATCATCTCTAGATTACTTATAATACCGAATACAATGTAAATGCTATGTAAATAGCTATTATACTGTATTGCTTAGGGAATAATGACAAGGAAAAAAGTCTGTACTTGCTCAGTACAGATGCAAACATCGTAGCCCGTTTGATCTGGGGTTGGTTCAATCTGCGGATGCGGAAGCTGCGATACAAAGGGCTGACTGTACACTCTCTCGTTAGTTTAAATCTCCTAATTTTAAAGGGGAGAGGAGGATCTCATGAGTTTGAAAACTCATGAGCTGTCTACTTGTTCTTCAGCCAATTAGGGGTTCAAGTGAAGGCTGCTATCTGAACATCATCTTAACGATGTGATGAACAGTCAATTTAAAGAACGTTTTATATCATATCCTCAAGCTGGGGCACCACAAAGAAAGCATCTCAGTGTTTCCGACTAGGCAACCTGCCTGCATTCGTAGCTAGTAGCCAGTCCAGTTTTCTTTCCACAAAGAAAACAATGCTTTGTTGTTTTCTTCTTTGTCTGAATAGGGGCTTTCACAGGTGGGAGGTGATGAGTACATTCTCCTGTTTAGAGAAAGGACACTTTAATTAATACGGGCCTAAAACTCTAAACGTGAAATACTATTAAGCAAAACACAAAACACGTTCCTGTCACAGCAAAATTCCATGCCATAAAAAACTAATTTGTGCTTCTTTTATATCTAAAATTATTTATAGAATCTGCAAGTGAGGATGGGGTAGAACTGTGAGATTTTTTAAGACATGGTAGGTTTCTACTGAGAAGGACTTCTATTTTTAGGACGTTTGGACACTCCAACACTTTTCTGATTATTTCTAAGTGTAATTAGTACACAAAAAGCACACCAAACTTTAAGAGAGAATCAAGAAAAGTGTCTGGTTCAAAAATCCTGTTTATGAGGCTTCTGAGAAACCATATAATATGTAATACAACCACCCTGTTCTTTTACACCAAGAAGGAGCACTGGAGTATCATGAAACCGGTCTTTTAGTCCTGATAACACCACAGAAATTAAATTCATCAAACCACGAGCAAGTTATTTATTCTTTCAAAACTTTAATTTGTTCATTTTTAAGGGAACAGAACATGTATTTTTCTCTCTAGGTTTCCAAGTGTTTTAAGGTCAACTCAGTTCTCACATGTAAAAAGCATTCTGAAAATTTTAAATGTTATTATTGTATAAAATATATTATCAAAATTGACTAAAACGATGCCCTGCTCAATTTCACAATACTACTACCATATCAAAAACATTTACTAAATTCTGTACTCTTGTAACAACTTGTTTTTTTACCTTAAAAGTAAGAGCACATCTGTTATTATATAGGAAGGAAATCAATTTCTTTAACTACTAAGTGAAATAGTTTTAGAACTGGGCAAAATTCCAACAGATTCCACTCATCAGCAGAGAGGCTCAAAGTCACTGTCCATGGTTGTTAGAAAAACAGTACAAGTACACAGTGCTTGGTGGCACTCAAAGGCCAAAAAGCAAGAGGCAAACAAAGAAAGCAAAAACAAGAGGAAAGAATGAGAAGAAAAATGAGAGTGTGGGGGCTGGCCCTGTGGCTGAGTGGTTAAGTCTCCACGCTCTAATTCACAGGCCCAGGGTGTGCCAGTTCTGATCCAGGGCACAGACCCAGCACCACTAATCAAGCCATCCTGAGGTGGCATCCCACAGAGAAGAACTAAAAAACCTACAACTAGGATGTACAACGATGTACTGGGGGACTTTGGGGAGGAAAAAAAAAAAAAAGGAAGATTAGCAACAGATGTTAGCTCAGAGCCAATCTTCCTCACCAAAAAAAAACAAAGAGAGAGACAGAGAGAGAGAGAGTGTGATGGTATTGGTACTATTCATTACTGAAAAAGGTTTGTGAGGCCTGGCTTAATGTTTATTTGGCAGCTAAAGGTCTCTGAAAATCCTTCAGGGGTTCAAAAAATTGGAATTACAATTAATTGGTGGGGTGCCCTTTGCCACAACCCAGATTGGGTGCTGGGATACAAGTCCGGCAAAGTTAAGTATGCTTCATTATCAGTCTAAAATACATTCCTAGATCCTCACCAAAATTGGAAACAAAATTTGAAACTGCTAATCGAATGACACCTAATGGTGCCAGGGCACCAACTCAGTTAATAAGCATGTTCCTCTTCAAATGCTCTTGGAGTTATCAAGAACATTTCACAAAGGTAATGGTGTACTTTCCACTTCTTAAAAAATAAAAATAAGATAAGCATTTGCACAGGACACAGAGGAAAGACACATACTACTGGATATCCTCTGGGAGCTCATCTAATTGCAATTATCTTTCAAATTCAGGCTTAGAATATTCTTCCTTAAACACTACTAGAAAAATTTACTGATGATAATTTAGTTCAGTGTGGTCATATTTCCATTTTTCTTCTTTCCTTAGGGGTGCTTAACTCAATGTTTCCCAAGCTTTTTTCATTCCACAACTCATGAATGTGCAGAGACAGAGAACACAGTAGTGACAGGAACACAGTGGCACAGAAACATAACTGCCGTTTTCTCCTATGAGAATGGTTTCCACATATCCTTCTACCCACCATAGAAAACCATTTATTAGTCATCTATTCCAGGCTAGGAACTATCACTTAATATACAGGTTCTCTACTACCAACTGGAGAAATTCAAATTCCTTGGACCGGAATTTGAGGTCTTACATGTCCAATAGGATATCTTTAACTTTCAGAATTGTTTTCTGCCATTTACCACATCACACCCACCCTGAATGATGCACCAGACCCATTCAGTGTGCAATCTCTTCTAAAATGCTCTACTCCACCTTCTCAACCTAGTAAAACTCTATTTATCCTCTAAGAAGATATCATCAATCATCAACTCCTCTCTGCAGCCTTCTCCCAAATGTCTACTGAACGTAAGAATAAAGAAAGTCAATAAAACAATGCCAATGTGAAGAGTTGCTTTTCAGAACAAGATTAAAGATATTTGGTAACTTATTTGGCATTTCCTGGCCTAATATTTGATGTAACACAATGATCTACAAAAATTCACCTAACAGAAAAGGCAGCCAACAAAGAAATAAGAGTAGTGTTCAAGATGCAAGTTTGGTAATCATCTGCCTAAAAGTGATGATTAAAACTAGGAAGATGGGTAAGATTTCCAAGGGAGACCCTAGAGGGAAAAGCAAAGAGGATCAAGAGAAGAACTTGGTCAATTAAATTTATACCAAATTATACCACTTAAACGTATACCAAAACTTTCACAGACTCTTCTAGGTAATTCAGAATGGTTCACTTATTACTGAAAGGAAATGGAAACAAGTTACACAGCTCTAGTTTCGATAATCATCATTGCAGATAGCAGCTGATGGCTTGACTTAAGTTAACCAAGAGTGTATACGTAGGAACAAGGAGAAGCCTGGTAAAACAAGTAAAAATGAAAACTGAGGTTAAAAAAAAACCCTGAAAACAACCAAAACAAAAATCTACAAAAATATGATAGCCCAGAATAAAAAGAGAGAGAGAGAGAGGGAGGGAGAGAGAGAAAGGAAAGAAACTATTTTAAGAAAGAGGGGTGGCCGGCCCGTGGCCAAGTGGTTAAGTTCGCACACTCTGCTTCAGAGGCCCAGGGTTTCACCAGTTTGGGTCCTGTGCACGGACATGGCACCACTCATCAGGCCATGCTGAGGTGGTGTCCCACATGCCACAACTAGAAGGACCCACAACTAAAATATAAAACTATGTACTGGGGAGAATAAGTAGAAAAAGAAAAAAAAAAAGAAAAAGATTGGCAACAGTTGTTAGCTCAGGTGCTAATCTTAAAAAAAAAGAAAGAAAGAAAGAAAGAAAGAGGGGAGGGGATCTCATGAAGATGGCAGTGTAGGCAGACTCTGAACTCACGTCCTCCCATGAATGCAACCAGGTTACAACTATTCTTGGAAAAATTACCCTGGAGAGAGACCTGAAAACTGGATAAAAAAGAACTCCCACAACAAGTGACAGTCCTGACTGGGGCAGAAGGGCAAAAATTCCTTCTAGAGTGAAAAAAAGCCAGCTTCACAAGCTCTGGAGCTTCACAGCCATGCAGAAGCCACCCTAAGGTACAAAGAGCTCCCTGGAGGAGAGGGGACCAGAGTGGGGGTGCATTACAGCTATAAGCATCCTTCAGACTCAGCACAACTGAGATCAGTCTCATAACATCTGCCTTTACTGGCTATTAACTGCAATGGGGGACTACCCCCAGAAAAGCTATCAGACATAAGTGGAAAACCCAGTTCTTAAAGGGCCCACACACAAAGTCACCTGTCTCACAAAGCAACCTAAAATCACCAGAAAGAAAGGTGCACAGTCCTTCGGTAAAAATAGACTCACCTGGTGGGCTCTGGGTGCATCTCGGTGAGAGAGGAGACCTTTCTGGAGACTGAGACATTGGCAGCAGGCAACACTGTGATCTAGTACAGGTGTGCTGACACAGACGCTGGCAGATGCCATTGAAGTTCTTCCGCTGGTCTGTTAGCCCAGGGGTCTGCCACACCCACTACAGTGCAGATTTCATCCAGTTCAGCCAGGGCAGGCAGGCTGCCATAGGGACTGACCTCACCCAACAGCAAGCCCTCAGGCTTCTTGTCAGCCTGCATAGACTGGGTACCTTGATCCTCTGCAGGCAGGAGAGTATGTTCACTTCTGTGGGGCAGGGCCTGGCATGAGGGGCATTGGTGGAGAGTGTGGGGGCCTCTGCAGTGGGGCAACTGGGTATGCTCCAGGGGGTTGAGAAGGGTGCACGGGCCAGGACTGTGCTGACAGTGTGTGTGGACCTGTGGAGGGTGGGGCTTATCAGTGGCAGAAGACCTGTGCTTCACAAACAGCCACAAAAGAGATCAGTCCCACCTTCCAAAGCCTGAAACAATTGGCTGCTCCTGTGCCTGGCGCCAGCCCCACTCAGCTGCAATCCTGAGAGAGCTGACAACAGCCTTGCAGGCCTGAGGCCTATAGCAATTGTAAACCCCTGAGCCTAGCAACCGCCACACTGGGTGCCTACTCACTTAGAAAAACTGCAAACAGGAGTGTGCTATGAGACCTTGCAGCCAACTGTGCTGGGGCTCCCCAAAAACAATTTACAAACAGCTGGATTGGGGGGGGAACCTAGACTCCCTGGGTACCTGCAGTAAGAGCAACCGTGCCACAGCAGAAGGACACATGTAGCCCACAAGGGGACACTCCTGGAATATTTGGACTGCAACGAGAGGGAAGCACACTGCCAGGCCTCAAAAGGCATCTCTTACATAAGGTCACTTCTCCAAGGTCAGGAGACATAGCTGACCCACCTAATACATAGATATAAGCACAGAGAAAGAGGCAAAATGAGGAGACAAAGGAATATGTTCCAAGCAATGGAACAGGACAAAACTCCAGAAAAAGAACTAAGCAAAACGGAAATAAGCAATCTACCCAACAAAGAGTTCAAACAAAAAGTCATAAGGCTGCTCACTGATACTGGGAGAAGACTGGATGAACACAGTGAGAACGTCAACAAAGAACTGGAAAATATAAAAAAGAACCAATCAGAAATGAAGAATACAATACTGGAAATTAAAAATTCACTAGAGGGACTCAATAGCAGAGTAGATGATACAGAAGAACAGATCAGCAAGCTGGATGAAAGAGTATAGGAAATCACCTAAGCTGAACAGAAAAAAGAAAAAAGAATTAAAAAGAATGAGGACAGTCCAAGAGACCTGTGGGATAATATCAAGCACACTAACATTCATATTATAAGTCTCCCAAAAGGAGAAGAGAGAGACAAAGGGGCAGACAATCTATCTGAAGAAATAATAGCTGAAAACTTTTTTAACCTAAGGAAGGAAACAGCCATCCAGGTGCAGGAGGCACAGAGAGCACCAAACAAGATAAACCCAAAGAGGCCCACAAGACACATTATAATTAAAATGTCAAGAATTAAAGATAAAGAGAGAATCCTAAAAGCTGCATGAGAAAGGCAATAAGTGACATACAAAGGAAACCCCATAAGGCTACCAGCTGACTTCTTAGCCGAAACACTACAGGCTAGAAGAAAGTGGCACAATATATTTAAAGTGCAGGAAGGAAAATGCCTTCAGGCAAGAACACTCTATCCGGCAAGGTTATCATTCAGAATGGAAGGAGAGATAAAGAGTTTTCTAGACAAGCAAAAGCTAAAGGAGTTTATCACCAAGAAACCAGCTTTACAAGAGAAGCTGAAGGGATTTATTTAAGTAGGAAAGAGAAGACCACAAATAGGAACAAAAAAATTATCCAAAAGACCCAGGCAATAAAATCACTGGAAAAGGCAAAAATATAGTAAAGGTAGCAGATCAAATACCTATGAAGATAATACGAAGGTTAAAAGACAAAACTACTAAAATTACCTATTTCAATGATAAGAAGGTAATGAATAGACACACACAAAGTAAGAGATTAGACATGATTTCAAAAACAATGTGGGAGGGGGTTGGCCCAGTGGCACAGCAGTTAAGTGTGCATGTTCAGCTTCAGTGGCCCAGGGTTTGCCAGCCAAAGGGATCCTGAGAAAAAAGAACAAAGCTGGAGGTATCACATTCCATAATTTCAAAATATACTATAAAGCTATCGTAACCAAAACAGCATGGTACTGGCACAAAAACACACACACAAATCAATGGAACAGAATCAAGAGCCCAGAAATAAACCCACACATATACAGACAACTAATTTTTGACATGGGAGCCAAGAACATACACTGGAGAAAGGAAAGTCTGTTCAATAAATGGTGCTGGGAAAAGTGGACAGCCGCACGCAAAAAATGAAAGTAGACTATTATCTTACACCATACACAAAAATCAACTCAAAATGGATTAAAGACTTGAATGTAAGATCTGAAACCATGAAACTTCTGGAGGAAAACATAGGCAGTACGCTCTTTGACATCAGTCTTAGCAGCATTTTTTCAAATACCATGTCTGACCGGGCAAGGGAAACAATAGAAAAAATAAACAAATGGGACTACATCAAATGGAAAAGCTTCTGCTCAGCAAAGGAAATTATCAACACAACGAAAAGACAACCTAACAATTGGGAGAAGATATTTACAAACCATATATCAGATAAGGAATTAATATCCAAAATATACAAAGAACTCATACATCTCAACAACAAAAAAACTAACAACTCAATTAAAAAATGGGCAAAAGATCTGAACAGAGATTTCTCCAAAGAAGATATACAGATGGCTAACAGGCACATGAAAAGATATTCAACATCATTAACTATCAGGGAAATGCAAATCAAAACTACAATGAGATATCACCTCACTCCCATCAGAATGGCTATAATTAACAAGAAAGGGAACAATAAATGTTGGAGAGGATGTGGAGACAAGGGAACCCTCACACACTGCTGGTGGGAGAACAAACTGGTGCAGCCATTACGGAAAACAGTATGGGGTTTCCTCAGAAAATTAAGAATAGATCTACCATATGATCCAGCTATTCCACTGCTGGGTATCTATCCAAAGAACTTGAAAAGACAAATGCATAAAGATACATACACCCCTATATTCATTGCAGCATTATTCACAATAGTCAAGACTTGGAAGCAACCTAGGCGCCCATCAAGGGACAAATGGATAAAGAAGATGTGGTATATATACACAATGGAACACTACTCAGCCATAAGAAATGATGAAATCTGGTCATTTGTGACAACATGGATGGACCTTGAGGGTATTATGCTAAGTGAAGTAAGTCAGAGGGAGAAAGTCAAAGACCATATGATCTCACTTATAAGTAGAAGATAAAAACAACAACAAACAAACAAAGAACAGAGATTGGATTAGTGGTTACCAGAGGGGAAGGGAGGATGGAGGAGGGTGATTACATACGTGTGTGTGGGGATGGATTGTAATTAGGCTTTGGGTGGTGAACATGAGGTAATCTACACAGAATTTGAAATATATTATGATGTACACCTGAAATTTATATAATGTTATAAACCAATCTTACTGCAATAAAAAAATAAGTAAATAAATAAACAAAAAATTTTTAAAAAAAGAAAGAGGGCCACAAAAATCAACTAAGAAAAAGACAGAAGCATGCAGTAGATTTGAAATTACGGAGCTCTCGGTGACCTCGGCAACAGCAATTTCAGAGCAGCAGTGAGAAGAGAAGTGAAGAAAGCACTGAAGCCTGAAGTTGAGTTAAGAGAGCAGAGATAACTGCAACACAAACTTTCAAGAGGCTGGGCTATGGGTTAGGATAGGACAGACTTAAGGACGTGTCAAGGAAAAATAATTATAACATTAAAACCAGATATATTACAGTAATCAAAATAGTGTGGTACTGGCATAAAGACAGACATAAAGATCAATGGTATACAATAGAGAACCCAGAAATAAACCCTCACATATACAATTTTTGACAAGGGTGCCAAGACCATTCACTGGGGAACAGACAGTCTTTTTAACAAATGGTGCTGGGAAAACTGGATATCCACATGGAAAAGAATGAAGCCGAACCCTTATATTACACAGTATATAAAAATTAATTCAAAATGTATCAAAGACCTAAATGTATGAATTTAAAACTATAAAACTCCTAGAAGAAAATATAGGGGAAAAGCTTCTTGACACTGGATTTGGCAATGACTTATAGGGACATGACACCAATGGCACAGGCAACAAAGAAAAAATATACAAACTGAAAACTATTGTGCATCAAAAGACACTATTGACAGAGTAAAAACGCAACCTATAGAATAGGAGAAAATATTTGCAAATCATATATCTGATAAGGGATTAATATCCAGAATATATAGAGAACAGCTAAAACTTAACAACAAAAAAACAAACAACTCCATTCAAAAATGGGCAAAGGAAATGAACAGATTATTCTCCAAAGAAGATATATGAATGGCCAATAAAAAGACACTCAACATCACTAATCATCAGGGAAATGCAAATCAAAACCACAATGAAAACCACTATCAAAAAACCCCTGAAAATAACAAGTGTTGGTGAGAATGTGGAGAACCTGGAAACCTTGTACATTGTTGGTGGGAATGTAACATGGTATAGCCACTATGAAAAACAGTATGGCAGGCCCTCAAAAGTTAAAAATAGAATTACCATATGATTTAGTAATTCCACTTCTGGGTAGACACTCAAAAGAACTGAAAGCAGGGTCTCAAAGAGATATTTGCTCACCCACGTTTACAGCAGCACTATTCACAACAGCTAAAATGTAGAAGCAACACAAGTCTCTGTCCACAGATGTATGGATAAGCAAAACGTTGTCCAGTAGGTCCCTCTTATCCGCAGTTTCACTTTGCTCAGTTTCAGTTACCCATGGTCAACCACGTTGTGAAAATATTAAGTAGAAAAATTCCAGAAGGAAACAATTCATACATTTTAAATTGCGTGCCATTCTGAGGAGCATGATGAAATCTCATGCCATCCTGCTCCATCCTGCCCAGGACATGAATCATCCCTTTGTCCAATGTATTCACACTGCATATGCTACCCGCCTGTTAGTCACTTAACCTTCTTGGTTATTAGATTGACTGTCATGATATCGCAGTGCTTGTGGTCAAGTAACCCTTATTTTACTTAGTAATGGCCCCAAAGTCAACTTTATTATTTACTGTTGTTAATCTCTTACTTGCCTAATTTATAAATTAAACTTTATCATAGGTATGTATAGGAGAAAACACAGTCTATATATATGGTTTGGTACTATCCACGGTTTCAGGCATCGCCTGGGAGTCTTGGAATGTATCCCATGCAGATAAGGGAGACTACAGTATATACATAAAATTATTACTATCCAGTCTTAAAAAGTATGGAAATTCTAACACATGCTACAACATAGATGAACCTTGAGGACATTATGTTATGTTAAGTGAAGTAAGCCAGACACAAAAAGACAAATACTGTATGATCCCACTTATATGAAATATAGAGTAGTTAAAATTATAGCGATAGGAAATAGGATGGTGGTTGCCAGGGGCTGGGGTGGGAGGAGAATGAGGACTGGTGTTTAATGAGTACAGAGTTTCAGTTTTTCAAGATGAAAAGAATTCTGGAGATGGATGGTGGTGATGGTTGTCCAACAAGGTGAATGTACCTAATGCTACTGAATTGTACATGTAAAAATAGTTAAGACAGTAAATTTTGTCATGTGTATTTTACCACAATAAAAAAAATTGAAAAAAAAGTAGCTATATTAAGACTTTAGAACCTTGGGGCTTACATAGTAGTGAAAAACAAACCCTAAGTATCTCCTTAAAGACATAAAACTCACATGACAATCATAATATATAAAGTATCCATTAAAACTTAGGGGCTACAAAGCTGGTACATCTTTGGTAATGAGTTTCCCATCCCTAGTCCGGGTATTAAAACACAAAAGGTGATGATAGTAATGGCTTCCTTGTAAATAATGACTGACCAGGACACCTTTACAGTTACTGGTAGAAGGGAGTGCTAATGTTATAGTGATTTCTGCTATTGTGCCTTGGAAAGGGCTGATCCTAGGGATTGTCCCTTTGTTCTCCCCAGGAATAACCAGTTCATTGAAAGGAGCTCTTACTATCATCCTTGATATTGAATTACGATGTTAAGAAACACCTTTCTAGGGTGTTTCCTCAAAACCCATCCAGTAGCCCAGCATGACTCCGGAGTGGCCAGTGACTGAGGGGGTTGGGAATTATATGTTAATTCTTCATTCATCTTGTCTTTTCACATAGACCATATCTCCTACCAGACAACAGAGGCCTCAATTTCAATTTTTTGTTGTATTCTTCAAATAAGTCCTATAGTCAGTTCTCATAATCATTTTCTTAAGCAGAACAAAGTTTAGGAACAGTTTACTCTGCACATATCACAGAGAATATTCTTCTCATTTCTTCTTGAAAATTCAACAGTATGCAAAATGACATGATTATTAGCCTTCTATTATTTTCAAAATTATCTGTAGCTTACCTACTCTTTTCCCTGCTGCTGTATTATTTCCATTCATTCCAATACCATGGGCAGACTACAATTAAAACACAAAACATCTATAGAGGTGAGTTAACGAGAACAGAAGAAAAGATCACCACACATGAAATACTTGTATTTTATTACAAAAATGGTTTCGGGCTTTCACCTAAAATTATTTAATCTATTTTAATTAAATTAACTTGGAACCTGATTCTCACAGCCAGCAACATTGTACCTACTATTTATCTTTAAAAGAGTAAAATTTGATGGTTCCAATAAAAGTTTTTATTTGGGAAAAACAGTAATAAAAATATTTAGCATTTAAAAATATATGATAAATTATTTACATGAAGTTATTTTCAAATTACAGTTCTCAACTTAAGACTAAAACATTATTTAAAGTTCAACAGTCAAAAAGATTTTCTAAAAAGTAGATGAACATTTTAAGAGAAATTTATGAAAAGAATTCAACTTTAGGCTTCCTTATTTATATAAACAGTAACAACCTTAAATATGTTGAATCACTACAAGGATAACTAGAAGAACATATTGAAAGGCAAATACTTACTAGAAAAAGTTCTGTAGGTTCTAACTGGGGAGAGCTCTTCCTAAGGTTTTCTTCCTGAAAACGCTGGAAGTTTGTAGACAGCCCAATTCCAGAGGTCCGAAGCCTGCCTGCCCCATGTGTACTCTGTGAGCTGTCTCTGCTTGCGCTCCGGGCCAACGAAGCAAGAAAATCTATATTATTTACACAACCAACAGGTTCTTTGGAAGCCCTGTTAGCCATTTCTGTGATATCCTGAGCCTCAACTTTAGAAATAATATCAGATCTTTTGCCAGGTGAATCAACTTTAACAGCTCGAAAGCGAGTAGTCCTAGAGAATGAAGAATCAGTTATATTTCGAACATCCAATGACCGGAGCACATTCTGTGAAGCAGAAGACTGGAGGTTCCCAGACTCAAAACATTTGGACTGTCTCTGTGGTTTCAGCAGAGGATTATGGAGTGACATTGGTGTAGAAGAGTGAAGAGGTGACAAGAGTCTGTTCTTGTGAGGACTTAATTCGCGGTGGTTGACCACAGCAGTCTCTACTGATTCACCACTCAACACTCTGGCAACGTGTTTCAGATGCTGCTCCGTAGCTTTCAACCCTTTATCACCATTAGTGAGTAAGAACTCTGGATTCACCTTCTGTGCGCCTTCTAAGCCACGGCTCTGCTCATCAGTGTTTCCTTCTGTAAATGAAGCAAGTGCACTCACTTCAGGGAGAAGCGATTCTTCAGTTACACGCTCTTGTGAAGTTGGAAATACAGTGTCATCCTCCTTATTAGATGACAAATTTCCTGAAAACTGTTTTGTCCGCCTAGGCAGGCATAATCCAAGATGGAGAATAGAATCAGCAAGCTCTTTGTCATTTTCAAACTCCATATGGGCTATCTGAGGTGGTAGTTTGGTGCTACCATTGGAATGAGACAGTGCGTTACTCTCCCAGTTATCATATGCCTTAAGAAAATCACTAGCAATAGATGATATGGGTCTATCAGCAGGTGGCAGAGTTGCCAAACTTGAAACTGCATTGCTGGATGTCTCAGGTGGATAAGCATTCCCAGGAGAAGGCAAACAGGACTGCCCAATGTTGGGGAGAACCCTTAACAATCTGTGGCGAGCAGCTGCTGTGGAACTACTAGAAGGTCGAGGAGCTACAGGTGGACGAGGTTTTACCTTGACAGCTTTCTTAGGCTAAAAGAAAAGAGTGAATATATAATTCCTTTACACAGTCATTTTCTCTGTGCATTAACAAAAATTAACGAAGGAAGGGGCCGGCCCCGTGGCCGAGTGGTTAAGTTCCTGGGCTCTGCTTCAGCGGCCCAGGGTTTTGCCGGTTCGAATCCTGGGCGCAGACACGGCCCACTCATCAAGCTATGCTGAGGTGGCGTCCCACATGCCACAGCTGAAGGGACACACAACTATGTACCAGAGGACTTTGGGGAGAAAAAAGGAAAAATAAAATCTTAAAAAAAAATTAATGAAGGATGAAAATGTTACTATAACATATTGGCATTTTGGTTACCTCAATTTAAAATGTTTAAAAAGAATAAAATCTTAAGCTTATGATTGAGAAGTATTTGGTGATCAACCTTCGAGTATTATTTTCTGAGAATGTGAAAGAAAAATAACTTTGTTTTACTTAATTTCTTCACTACTAATTATTTGTCAGAGTTCTGCTGTAAAGAAAACTCATCGATTATAATACATATGGCATTGCTGACCTATTTTAGATCTCCAAGAACTTTTCTTAGTAAGATAAGTAAGTGTTTGGCTAGGTAGGTATTCCAGAAGAGTTAACAGGCCTAAATAACTATCCTTGAAAAGGTCTACTTACAAGGTTGGCCCTTGGTTGGTTTCTGGGAACTTGTACTTCAAAACGGTTCCAAACACCCTAACTGATAAGAGTGGCTCATTGTGCCTAACCTGTTTGTGCAAACATTATGGTTCATGCTAAACACCAGCTTTCCTTCAGGGAGCCTGGAATTTTGGTACATACTAGGCAGAAGGTGCCTACACGATCCACCGACAATAAAATCCCCAGGCACAGTCTCTAATGAGCTTCTTTGGTAGCCAACGTTCCACATGTGCTGACACAATTCACTGACAGAGGAATTAAGCACATCCTATGAGACTCCACTGGGAAAGGACTTTGGGAAGCTTGTACCTGGTTCCCTCTAGACTTGACCCCATGCACTTTTTACGTTTGCTGATTTTGTTTTGTACCCTTTTGCTGTAATAAATCTTAACCATGAATAAAATTACATGCTAATCCTGTGAGTCTTTCCTAGCAAATCATCAAACCTGGGAGTGGTCTAGGGGTCCCTGATACAGTAGGCGTTAATAAAAGTATCACAATTCATGATACTATGAATAAAGTTGAAAATTAAAGACAAGCCTTTGCTCTTATCTTTAAGATATGTGCAGATATGACTATCAGGTATGGCATGGAATACCTGATGACATACCAACACTCCCAACCTAGAAATATAAGAGAAGCTAGATAATTCAGTGGATATCATTCAAGGCAAGAACTAGAGGAGCTAAAAATCCAAAGAAAGAGGAACCTTGGAAAGATAAGATGGCTCCTATAGCTGCTTCCATCCTAGGACCATTGTCTTACCAACCTGCAATTCCATACTTAGCAAAAACAGTCTTCAAAAATGAAGGTGATGACTTTTGGGCTGTAGACATTAATGATGGCTGCCTAAGTCTGAATTTTTCCATGCATCCTTCAAAGAACCATACAGATCAACAACATAAGTAAATAAAATTATCTACACCATACCTTCATCAAAACCAAGGGACAGATAAAATTAATTTCAATTTACCTGTAGGAAGGAAAATACCCAAATCCAGGAGACTCATCTGCAAAGCATATGCCTGTGGTGAGAGACAAGCAAGAGTGTAGAGCAAGAGAGGGAGAGAGGGAAGAAGGAAGGAAGAAGTGGAATAACTAAGGTGTGGATAACCTAGAATTGATGGAACAAAGAGAAAATAAACCCACAAAAGAGAAGATCCCACTTGATTATGAAAATACTGAAGATAGGCTTAAGATCTAGGATATTAAAACACAGGCTATGAGGAAATCAAAAGCCAGTGACTTGGAACTGTTTAGGACCTGAGGAGAGAGCTTCAAGATGGGATCACTTCTGGGGTAAGAAGGGGTAAATTGGAAGGAAAAGGCACTCATTGAGAACTTGATAGTGAAAGTAAAGAAGGCAGCAAGAAAGTGAAAGTAAGAATCCTATAGACACAAGAGGGAATCACAAAATCAGAAAACATACCACCTCCACGCTCCAATAGAAGAATGCCATTGATTTTAAAAACTGCATTTCACTATACTGAGAGACGAGGGTGCTCTTGAAATAAGAAACTTACTTTGCCACACAAAATCCTCACCTTTGTCTACACACAACTGTTAATATTTATGTGATTAAATAAACCCCAAAAATCAGAAAATAAATATAAAAAGCTAGACCAAATCAATACAAAGCTCCTATAAAAATAAAACAGAAAATGAGAATCAGAACATTTCAGCTAACGAAAATTTCCCCCAATGAAACAAAATAAACCTGCATCACAACACTCCGACCTGAATTAATATCTTTAAGTTAGTATTTGCAGATATTTTTTTAAAAGCAACATCACATCAGAAACCTAAAACTTTACAACACAATGGACAAAAAAGGGGGAAGATAAGAAATGAGAGTTGATCAAACCCAGAAAATAATCTGAAAAGCACTAACTCATCTTAGAAATGAAGACTAAATTACAAGGTACCCAAGGGAGATTAAAGTCTACTGAACATTTAATAAAAACTACTGAAGAAGGTATGAAGACAGCCAAGAGGATGAAAATGACATAAAGAATTAAAAAGGAGAGGTCCAAGGTGGCAGTGTAGGAAGACCCTGAGAACACTTCCTCCCACTGACACCTGAATCTACACCTACATATACAGCAATTCTCAATGAAGAAGAATTGAGACCTGACTGAACGGCTGCTGCACAACAAAGAACACAGGAAACACACAGAGATGGGTAGGAGAGAGGGAGATACACTATAGATGGGAACCCCACCCCCATAATGCGGTGACCAGCAGCAGGAAGGGAAATCACAGAGGGGCCCATGCACAGGCTTGCCTACCTTGTGCACAGCAAAAAAGCATCAGTTTAAAGGGCATCTATAACATAGGGAAGGAAAAAATCTACTCATTAATCCTACAGCATCTGCCAAACAGGCAGGGAACTGCTGGAACTTTCTCTAGGGTTGGAGGTGCTGGCCAGAACCATTTTTTGCATTCCCTTCCTCCTCAATAGTGTGGGCAGGAGATTATCTAGATGCTCTAGGAAGCCTGCTAAGGCTTTCCCAGTGAACCCTGGGCCCCTGGTCCACATTGGGTGCAGATGTTCCCCAAAGGATGCCCCGGAACAGTGAGCCCCAGGACCCAGCGACATGTGCTCCAGCTCCATCTGTCCTGCCAGGGTGGCCCCAGTGAAATGTGCCCAAGGACACATCTGGCCCATGTGCAAATCAGTTCCAACAGTCTTGCCAGGGCAGCCTCAGTGTGGTGCACCCCAGGACTCCCCTGGCCTTCACCCATGCCACCCCTGGCCAGCCTACTAAGGTGGCCCAGACACAGTGAACCTAAGGAATTCCCAGAATGCTCTTGTTCCAGCTCTATCAGCTTGCCAAAGCGATCCACCATATGCAGTCTACATAGGGGACACTCCTACACAAGGCCACTCATTCAGGATCAGGAGAGGTAGCTGTTTCACTTAATATATAGAAACAATCACAGAAAGTCAAACAAAATGAAGAGGCAGAGAAATATGTTCCAAATGAAAAAACAAGGTAAAATCCCAGAAAAAAACACTAATGAAATGGAGACAAGTAATTTACCTGATAAAGAGTTCCAAGTAATGGTCATAAAGATGCTCGCCAAACTCACCATAAGAATGGAGGAACACAGTGAGAACTTCAACAAAGAGTTAGAAAATGTAAGAAAGAACCAATCAAAGCTGAAGAATATAATAACTGAAATGAAAAATACACTAGAGGGAATCAACAACAGATTAGATGTTACAGAAGAATGGATCAGTGACCTGGAAGACAAAATAGTGGAAAGCACCCAATCAGAATAGCAAAAAGAATTTAAAAAAATGAGGATGGTTTAAGGGACCTCTGAGATGACATCAAACATACTAATATTTGGATTACAGATGTCCCAGAGGGAGAAGTGAGAAAGGGGTAGAAAACTTATTTGAAGAAATAATGGCTAAAAACTTCCCTAACCTAGGGAAAGAAACAGACATTCAGGTCCAGGAAGCAGAGAGAGTGGCAGACAAGATGAACTCAAAGAGTCTCACACCAAGACATATTACAATTAAAATGGCAAAAGTTAAAGATAAAGAAACAGTCTTAAAAGCAGTAAGAGAAAAACTAAAAGTCACATACAAGGAAACCCCCACAGGAGTATGAGCTGATTTTTCAGCAGAAACTTTGCACGCCAGAAGGGAATGGCAGGATATATTTAAAGTGTTGGAAGAGAAAAACTGACAAACATGAATACTCTACCCAGCAAGGTTATCATTCAGAATTGAAGGAGAGATAAAGAGTTTCCCACACAAGCAAACACTAAAGGAGTTCATCACCACAAAACTGGCCTTACAAGAAATGTTTAAGGGTCTGCTTTAAGCAGAAAAGAAAAGGCCATAACTAGAAATAAGAAAATATATGAAGGAAAAAAATCTCACTGGTAAAGGCAAATATTTACTAAAGGCAATGGATCAGCTACTTAAAAAGCTAGCATGAAAGTTAAAAGAAAAAAGTAGTAAAATCAAATATAACTTTGATAAGTAGTTAAGGGGCACACAAAATAAGAGGTAAAATATGATGTCAAAAACATAAAACATGGTGTGGGAGAGTAAAAATGTAGTGCTTTTAGAATGTGTTGAATTGAGCTATTATTACCTGAAAATAGACTGCTATATACGTATATATACACAGGTTGATATGTATGAACCTCATGATAACCATAAACCAAAAACCTACAATAGACATACAAAAAATAAAAAGAAACTCAAACATAACACTAAAGAAAACCACAAGGGAAAAAACCAAAAGAAGGAAAGAACAGAGAAGAACAACAAAAACAAGCAGAAAATAACTAATAAAATGGCAGTAAGTACATACCTATCAATAATTACTTTAAATGTAAGTGCACTAAATGCTCTAATCAAAAGACACAGGGTGGCTGAATGAATAAAAGAACAAGACCCATAAATATGCTGCCTACAAGAGATTCACTTCAAATCTACAGACACACAGAGTGAAAGTGAAGTGATGGAAAAAGATATTCCATGCAAATGGAAAACAAAGGAAAGCTGGGGTAGCAATACACATATCAGAAAAAACAGACTTTGAAACAAAGACTGTAACAAAAGACAAAGACCGGCATTACATAATGACAAAGGGGTCAATTCAACAGGAGGATATAACATTTGCAAATATTTATGCACCCAAATATATAAAGCAAATATTAACAGACATAAAGAGAGAAATTGGCAGGAATATAATAAGAGTACAGAATTTACTACCCCACTTACATCAATGGATAGATCATCCAGACAGAAAATCAATAAGGAAACAATGGCCTTAAATGACACATTAAACCAGATGAACTTAACAGATCTATAAAGAACATTCTACCCCAAAACTGCAGAATACACATTCTTTTCAACTGCACAGGGAACATTCTCCAAGATACATCATGTCAGGCCAAAAAGCAAGTCTAAATAAATTGAAGAAGACTGAAATCCTATCAACCATCTTTTTTACCAGAAAGGTATGAAACTAGAAATCAATTACAAGAAGAAAACTGGAAAAAACACAAACACGTGGAGACTAAACAACATGCTACTAACTAAACAATGGGTCAATGAAGAAATAAAGAGGAAATAAAAGATACCTTGAGACAAATGAAAATGGAAACAGAACTTTCCAAAAATCTGTGGGAAACAGAAAAAGCAGTTCTATGAGAGAAGTGCACAGTGATCTAGGCCTTCCTCAAGAAACAAGTAAAATCCCAAATAAACAATCTAACTTTACACCTAAAGGAACCAGAGAATGAAGAATAAACAAAGCCCAGAGTTAGGAGAAGGAAGGAAATAATAAAGATTAGAGTGGAAATAAATGAAATAGAGACTAAAAAAACAACAGAAAAGTCCAATGAAACTAAAAACTGGTTCTTTTAAAAGATAAACAAAAATCAATAAATCATTAGCCATATTCATCAAGGAAAAAAGAGAGAGGGTATAAATGAATAAAATCAGAAATGACAGAGAAGTTACAACTGACATTACAGAAATACAAAGGATCAAAGAGATTACTATGACCAATTATATGCCAACACATTGGAAAACCTAGAAGAAAGAGATAAATGCCTAGATACACACAACCTGACAAGACTGAATCATGAAGAAAAAGAAAATCTGAATAGACCAATTACAAGTAATGAAACAATCAGTAATTGAAAAACTCACAAAAAAGCAAAAGTCCAGGACCAGATGGCTTCACAGGTAAATTTTACCAAACATGGAAAGAAGTGTTAACCCATCTTTCTCAATTTATTCAAAAAAGCTGAAGAGGAGGGAACATTTCCTAACTCATTTTACAAAGCCAACATCACCCCTGATATCAAAACCAAATAAAGCCACCACAAAGAAAGAAAATTACAAGCCAACATCCATGATGAATATAGATGTAAAAATCCTCAAGAAAATGTTAGCAAACCAAAGTCAACAAGACATGAAAAAACTCATCCACCATGATCAAGAGGGATTTACTCCGGAGATGCAAAATTGTGGTTCAAATCCACAAATCAATCAACTTGATATACCACATTAACAAAATGAAGGATAAAAATTATATGATCATCTCAATAGATGCAGAAAAAGCATGTGACAAAATTCAACATCCATTTATGATAAAAACTCTCAAGAACGTAGGTATAGAGGGAACACACAGCAACATAATAAAGGCCATATATGACAATTCCATAGCTAACATCATACTCAACAGTAAACAGCTGTACTCTTTTCCTCTAAGACTAGGAACAAGATGCCCACTCTTGCCACTTTTATTAAACATAGTATTGGAAGTCCTAGTAACAGCAATTAGGCAAGAAAAAGAAATAAAGGCATTCAAATAGGAAAGGTGGAAGTAAAACTGTCAATATTTGCAGATAACATAATACTATATATAGAAAACCCTAAAGACTCCACCTAAAAACTATTAGAACTAATAGATAAATTCAGTATAGTTGCAGGATACAAAATTAATATACAGAAATTGGCTGCATTTCTATACACTAATACCGAGCTATCAGGGAGAGAAATTAAGAAAACAATTCCGTTTACAATTTGATCACAAAGAATAAAATATCTGGAAATAAATTTAACCAAGCAAACAAAAGATCTGTACTCTGAAAACTGTAGGACATGGATGAAAGAAATTGAAGACAACACAAATAAATGTAAAGATATACCATGCTCATGGACTGTAAGAATTAATATTGTTAAAATGTCCATACTACCCAAAGCAATGTACAGATTTAGTGCAATCTCCATCAAAATACCAAGAGCATTTTTCACAGAACCAGAACAAAAAGATCCTAAAATTTGTATAGAACCACAAAAGACCCTGAATAGCCAAACAATCTTGAGAAAGAAGAATAAAGCTGGAGGTATCATGCTCCCTGATTTCAAACTGTACTACAAAACTATAGTAATCAAAACAGTATGGTATTGGCATGAAAACAGATACATAGATCAATGGAACAGAGTAAGAAACCTGGAAATAAATCCATGCATATATGGTCAATTAATCTACAACAAAGGGGGCAAGAATATACAACGGCGAAAAGCAGTCTCTTCAATAAATGGTGCTGGGAAAACTGGAGAGCTACAGGCAAAAGAATGAAATTGGACCACTATCTTATGTCATATACAAAAATAAATTCGAAATGGATAAAGACTTGAATGTAAGACCTAAAACCATAAAACATAAGCAGTCAGCTCTTTGATATCAGTCTTAGCAATATTTTCTTGGACCAGCCTCCTCAGGCAAGGGCAATAAAAACAAAAATAAACAGGGGGCCAGCCTGGTGGTGTAGTGGTTCAGTTTGTGCACTCTGCTTTGGCGGCCCAGGGTTCACAGGTTCGGATCCCAGGCATGGACCCACACATTGCTCACTAAGCCATGCTGTGGTGGCATCCCACATACAAAAAATAGAGGAAGATTGGTACAGATGTTAGCTCAGTGATAATCTTCCTCACCAAAACTAAATAAATAAAAACATAAATATAAAAAATATATAAACATAAAATAAACAAATAGAAACAAATAGGATTACATCAAACTAAAACGCTCTTGCACAGCAAAGGAAACCATCAACAAAACAAAAAGGCAACCTACTGAATGGGAGAAGATATTTGCAAATCATACATCCCATAAGGGGTTAATAACCAAAATATATAAAGAAGTTACATAACTTAATATCAAAAATCAAACAATCCAATTAAAAAATAGAGGACTTAAATAGACATTTTTCCAAAGAAGACATACAGATGGCACATGAAAGGATGCTCAGTATCATGAACCATCAGGGAAATGCAAATCAAAACCACAATGCGATACCACATCACACCTGTCAGAATGGCTATTATCAAAAAGATAAAAAATAACAAGTGTTGGCAAGGATGTGGAGAAAAGAGAACTGTCACAGGGTGGGTGTATGTGTAGCTTTAGTTGTTTTTTAGTTGTGTTTTAGTTGTTTTAGTTTTGCAAAGTGTCTGAATTAATTTACACTCCCATCAGCAAAGTGACAGTTCCAGTTTGTGCCACATCCTCACCAATGCTCGATATTGTCAGTCTTTTTCATTTTAACCATTGTGGACTTTATAAGTCCATTCCTAGGTTCAGATAAAAGAGTGCATATGTCCACCAAAAATATGTATAAGAATGTTCAAAGCGGCTTTATTGATGAAAATCAAAAACTAGAAACAACCCAAATGTCTATCAAAAGGAGAAAAGAGAAACAAATTGATGTATAGTCATACAATGAAATAGTACACAGCAGTAAAAAAGAATGAACCGATACAGGCAGCACGAATGAATCTCAAAAGTATTATGTTCACACACAAAAAAAACAAAGAGTATATGCTATATGATTTCATTTATACGAAGTTCAAGAACAGGCAAAACTAATTCATGGCGACAAATGTAAGAATAGTTATTTCTGGGAGTGGGGAAAGGTAGGTACTGACTGGGCAAGGTTATAAGGAAACCCGGAGAGAAAGACAGGTCCTATTTTAATTTGGGTTGTACCTACATGAGTGTATATAAATGTAAAATTTTATCAAACGGTACATTAAAGACTTGTGAACTATATTATATTATATTTCAATAAAGGAACAGGGACGTGCTGTTAATAGAGTAAAAAAGCAAAGTAATAAATAGGGTGGAGATATATATATGACAAAAGACATATCCAGAATATACAAAGATCTCAAAAAAATCAGTAAGCAAAAAACATACAATTCAATGGAAAAATGGGGAAAAGATTTAAAAAGCTATTTTACAAAAAAGGATATCCAGGGCTGGCCCCGTGGCCGAGTGATTAAGTTCGCGTGCTCCGCTGCAGGTGGCCCAGTGTTTCACTGGTTCGAATCCTGGGCACAGACATGGCACTGCTCATCAAACCACGCTGAGGCAGGGTCCCACATGCCACAACTAGAAGGACCCACAACCAAGAATATACAACTATGTACCAGGAGGCTTTGGGGAGAAAAAGGAAAAAATAAAATCTTTGAAGAGAAAAAGGAAAAAAAAGGATATCCAAATAGCCAACAAACATATAAAAGGTGCTCAACTTCATCAGTCAGAGAAATGCAAATTAAAACCATAATGTGATGCCACTACGCATCAACCAGAATGACAAAAATTTAAAAAGGACCATACCAAATAGTGGCAAAAATACGTAAAAACTGCAACTCTCGTTCATTACTGAACAGAATGAAAATTGGCTCAATTATTTCGAAATCACTTTGAAAAACCAACAATATCTAGTAAAGCTGAACAAAAGCATACCCCTTATCAACACCCAAACATAGGAGATATCCTTAATAAGTAAATATTAGCGGAGTGTTTTAAAAAGTAATCATTACAAGATTAAGAATAGGTTATCTTCGTTATTCTTAGCTCTAGAACTACGAAATTTTAAAAAATCATGAGTTATTTTAAATACAGTATGATCACATTAAATGTGTTGCTGGCCTATAAAAAAACAATTCATCACTTTTAATATCTCAATAAATAACTGAGGCCAGACACTTGAAATGAATAACGCTTTATAATTGTTTTTTCAGTTACCAACAGACCTTAGTGCTGCAAGCCCTGCAGGGACAAACTAGAGAAAGGCCTGGCCGAGTGCCAACAGCTTCACCTTTTTGCTGAGATTCATGTTCTCCATCTTAGCCTTCAGCAGCTTCATCTTATTCATAGTTATTGAATTTTCAATTATCTGTTGCCCAGAAGGAGAAGGCTCAACTTCTTCATCCTCATCAGTGTACAAATTATACACAGAACCACCACTGCAAAGAAAACGAGAATTTCTATTGAGATGTGCTTGATACCTGCCCAATAACTAAAAATACTCTATGTGCAATAGAAATGACAGATGCTGCCAATGACAAAACAATAAATCTATCTTGTCAATGTAAATGTAAGGCAAATTTATCTCAAAAAGTATATTTCTTAGGAGAAAACAAATAAATGGGGATAAATATCACGATCTAGCATTACTGAAAATTTAGTACAGCTGAGCTTTTCTGAAGTCAGTATACCATAAGTGAAGAGCTTTTGGCACCTGTTGTATCATTCCCTTAGAAGCAAAATCCATTTCCACAAGAATTTTCTGATTCCATTTTATCCACCATGGCTGATAATTGTGAAACCTAGATCATAGGCTGATCAGATTTCCACTAACCAGAATGAAAAAGAAATTGATGCAGAAGAAAGTGCAGATTTTTATTCACCCTGAGAGGATTCTCACTAAAAAGGGAACTCATCCATAGGTGTCATCAGAACATTTTCTGTTCTTAAAAAACAACAACAAAAAAATAAGGATAACGAGACTTTTTTCAGTGTGTTGGAAATGTAGCCACCTAGAATACATAGATTTTAAAATGAAAAGAGACACTTCGGTCCAGTCGTGACACAAATTACTAAACATGGAAAACATTTCAATTACTGGTCCATCACCATGACATTTATTCATACCTTAACATAATTAGGTTTGGAGCCCCTTCTCTTTGACTGCATAAGATAATGGCACTTACCACACTATCATCACCTTTATACTTACATGTCTATCTTTCCTTCTTACTGTCCCATATGTTAGCAAGTTGAAAGCACATATTAGGCCTTACCCATATTCCTAGTCTTAGCACCTGGCATTGTGCTTAGCACGTACGCAATAAATGTTTGTTGAACTGAACACAAACATTATTGAAATTTCATTCAGCTTTTTCAATAATGGGAAAATTAGAATGGTAAGGGTTTGAAAGAAAAATGAGCTCAGCATATTTGAAAAATGACTAAAATTTTAAATAGAGCAGATTAAGAATGTGTATTAGTTACCATGACTGACTGACTTATAGGAAAACCGAAGTATGTATCTATGCTAAAGAAGTATGAAGGTTAATAAGATTTCAATATGGCTGTAAGAAACGGAAACAATTTAGGATGGCCTTAATAGGGCATATTCCATAACATTTCTGAAGCACATACTATCACCACACAAAGGTCAAGGAGAGAGTAGATAGCCTCACTCCTAAATTTTACAAGGTGAACTGATGATATTTTGAAATCGTGGGTTAATTACACACAGAGTCAGCATGGGTATCAGAAAACAATGGCAGGAATTGGTCTCCATAACCAATTTAGTCCCTAGTGGCTGACTCGTGGCCATCAGTCCTACTGTTGTAGATGCCTACCACAGCATGAAAATTGATATACCGAGATTAGCTTTGCTACCATTTACTGAATGCCTACTCTGCCAGGCACTTTCCACATATTATTTCTAATCCTCACAAAAACTATATAAGGTGATATTATATCCCATTTTATAAATGAAGAAACTGCAGTTGAGAGAGGTTAACTGATTTTGTTCAAGACCAGACGGCTAGTAAATAGTGGACCTAAAATTTAAATCTCCCATCTGTCTGGTTCCAAAGTCTGTTCTCTACAGCACCTCCTGGTGCTTTCCCAGGGACCAAACAACAGACCTTACTTAGTACCCAAATAAGTGACAGAACTATAGTACATGAAGGCTCTTGTCTTGAGATTACCTATATCTGAAAAGGAGGGCTGAGTGAAGATTTTTGCCAGTTCACTCTTGGAGTTGGAAAAAATGATTCAAGTATATACTCTCTATGCTTGGTTACCTTGAAATATTTTAACTCTGAGTACTTCTCTGTTATATCCTGTGGTATTTTAACTTTAAGTACCCATGCTGAATACTGAAAGAGGTTTCTGACTCAACATTCCTGATATAAAAAACTGATTCTTTACTGCCTTCCCACGGAGAACAGTGTGTGTGTGTGTGTGTGTGCGCACATGTGTGTATATATGTACACAAAAAAGTACAATCGTGATAAATATTTCATTTGACGCATTTTAAAGGATAAAAAACACTTTTAAATTCACCTAATTTTTTCAAAGAATCACATCATTGTGTTTTCTCTCACAAAGCATAAACTCATGAGATCAGTTAGAAGCCAACCACAAATTTTCTCTAAATGGAAAGATGTTATCAGACTAGGATAACATAGTAATTTATAAACTTAATCCAAAAATATCCTTCTTTATATTTAAATATTCTAAATATTTTCTTGAATTTCTAAATATTTTCTTGAATGCTACATTCAACTTTTTATAAACCTTTTAATCTAATAATATGATTAAAGAATAAGAGATGGGCAAATGTCGTATTTATTTCAACATGACCATTGTTCATCCCAAAGCCAAGTCTTCATGTGACTTTCACAGACAAGTTACCATTTAATTAAGTCTTAAATGCCTCCTTTTATTTCTTTCCACTTATAAAAGCAGTAAGGTGGCAGAATTAACTAAAAAGATTTGAGACTAAAAATGACTGATACTAGATTTTGTATCAGAATGAATCAAATAAGCACCCAATTCTCAATGTTTCTTCTTAGAGAAGGAATTAGCAAACTACGGCCACAGGCCAAATTCAGTCCGCCATTTATTTACGTGGCCCATAAGCTAAGAATGGTTTCCACACTTTCAAATGTTTGAAAAAAATCAAAATAATAATCCTTTATAAAATTTGAAAATTACATGAAATTCAAATTTGTGTCCATAAGTAGGAAGTTTTATTGGAACACGGCCACACTCACTTGATCACATACTGCTTATGGCTACATTTGCACTACACTGGCAAGAGCTAAGTAGCCACAACAGCGATTGTATATGGCTCTCTCACTGGTTTGCACTATGGCTTGGCACAGTACAAATCATAGCGGCACAGCCATACTTCAACAGTATTTTGAGTGCCACGTGTATCACTGTACCATGACAGGTTTTTTTTTATTACCAATATATTACCCAACATATCAACACAAGAGTGGACTTGGAAAGTTGCAGTTTTAAGGCAGAGCAGAGAGTGGATTATTCTGTTATCTATTAAATAGCAAAGCATTGTGTTATTATGCAATGACACTACAGCTGTGCTAAGAAAAACAACGTATTTGGACATTACCAGACTAAAGACTCATCACAATACTCTCAACTTGCAGGTCAGAAAAATTAGAAAATTTTAAATAAAAAATGAAAATGAGACTGCAACCAAAATAAGTTTCTGAGTGGCTTATTTACTAGCCATGGAAGGAAATCTGCTTACCAATAGTGAATTAATTAAACCATGTTTAATCATAGCAGTTGAAGAAATGTGTCCCGAGAAAATAAACTTGTTTAGAGACTACTCCTTCAGCAAGAACAATTTCTCGAAGATTTGACAACATAGGAATCAACATCAATAATAAATTAAAAAAGAAGACAAATGGCAAAAATAACCAAAACAAAAAGTGACAAATGTTAGAGGTTGTGGAGAAAAAGGAACCCTCATCCACTGTTGGTGTGAATGCAAACTGGTGTAGCCGCTATGGAAAACAGTATGGAAATTTCTCAAAAAATTAAAAATAGAAATACCATATGACCCAGCTATCCCACTACTGGGTATCTATCCAAAGAACTCGAAATCAGCCATTCCAAAAATCCCATACACCCCTATGTTCATCGCAGCATTATTTACAATAGCCAAGACGTGGAAGCAACCTAAGTGCCCATCAACTGATGATTGGATAAAGAAGATATGGTATATATACACAATGGAATACTACTCCGCCCTAAAAAAGGATAAAATTGTCCCATTCACAACAACATGGATGGACCTTGAGGGTACTATGTTAAGTGAAATAAGCCAGATAGAGAAAGATGAACTCTGTATGACTCCACTCATAGGTGGAAGTTAAACATATAGACAAAGAGAACAGATTGGTGGTTACCAGGGGAAGGGGGGGTGAGGGGAGGCCACAAATGGTGAAGGGATGCACCTACAACATGATCAACAATAAGGTACAACTGAAATTTCACAAGGTTGTAAACTATCATAATCTTAATAAAAAGTTAAAAAAAAAAGACGACAAATGACTGGGAGTCGTTTTCCTTGGCTTTTGATGAGTCAACATAAATTATCGATACTGTTAGGTTGTTTTTGTTTATTCAGGGCATCAATACCAAGTTTGAAGTGACTGAAGAACTAGCTCCGATGAACAGTCTGCATAAAACAACTACAGGTAAGAATATTTTCAAAGAAGTTCCTAAAAGACTAATTCAGTACAACTTGAATCTGCTACAACTGATGGAGTAAAAAAAATGTGTGGATCAGAAAAAAAGTTTAGTTGGACAAATTTAAAAAGCTAATGAAATTGTAAAGTGTTTAAAGCTATAGTTATTGTATTATTCATCAGCAGGTATTGTGCAGTAAATATCTGAATCCATCGTGTATTATCGAACCAGTAGTGTCAACGGTAAACTTCATTTGTCTCATGTACTTAACCATTGGTTCAAATGGCACAGCAGTAAGCAGTTTTATTGTGATTTGTTTTTTTTTAGCTCAGGGCTGACATTGAATTTTTCTGAATGAGAAGAACCCCCCCTCAACTGCTACTGTCAAACACTAAATGCCTTTGGAAATTAGTTTTTGCTGTATATTTGATGATGTTTCTTAATGAATTCTGCTTAAAATTAAAGGCAAAACAGTACTTACATGAGAAACTTATACTGCAGTAATGTCATTTTGACAACACCTAGCATTACTTTGAATCACATGGAATGGCACACTTTCAAAAGTTAAAAATGAAGTGAGATCTCCATTCCCACACAAATTTCCAGCACATATTTCCCAAACTCAAAGTATACTCCCAGCAGCGTTTTCATACCTCGTTGTGAGTTAAAAGAAATCTCCATATTTCAAAATCTATTTAAACGTTTAATTGAGGAGTTCCACCTATCTTCAACTGGACACGATTAATCTGCAACGTAATGACATGCTAAATGCAAAAAGCAAGAGAAGACTCTAATACAATTCTATAAATGCCTTCCAAGTGATGGACATGCTCAGTTAAAAGCATAAGCTCGTGGACTGACATCAGTATTTGACAGTACCTGTCTGTGTGAAAAGAAATTTTCAAATATAAAATACATAAAATCTCATTACAGAGCAATATTAACAGATGAACTTTTGCAAATGATTTGCAAATTTGAAACGCAACAGTAGCTTTCAACCCCCAGTAAGTAAAATATTACTCCCACAAAAAAGAATTCCATTCTTCTCATTAGTAGACCTGATTTATACACACAGACACTCAAAAGTATTCAATTATTATTATTTTGAATTTTGTCAATAAAAATTTTGTGGAAATTTGTTTTCTCTCTTATTATGTAAATACCTACACAGTATCTTTGATTTTATCTCTTGGCCTAAAAATCCTCAAGTGGCTACCATCTGGCTCTTTACAGAAAAAGCTTGCTGCCCTCTGTTGTAGAGTAAGAAAGCCTCTCCTAAAAAAGGCAAGATAAATGTTCTTCAAGGTATCACCAGAGAAAATTTTCTAGCCCCCCTTTCTCATTCACCCTATCCCTTGTCCATTTCTGGTAGGTAAATAGAAAGGAAAAGAAAAATTTAAAAATTATCTTGAGAGGAATAATAACCAGCGATATTTGGGCTACGTCTTAACCACAAATAGAAGTTGGCTGGGGAGAAAATGGAGTAAAAGGAGGAAAAGACATTTCAAGCAAAGGGAAAAAGATGTGCAAAAACATGGCATAATGAAAGAGACCTTAAAAATTGATGATGACAGGTTGTAAAGGGCCTTCCATGCTAAGCTAAGGAGCTCAGGTTTTCTTCCTTAAGAAAGAGGAACCAACAGTGGATGTGCTAAGGAAGAAAACCAAAATGACAGTGAAGCTGGCACATGGAGAGAGTGGTGTGAAAAATTCTATCCATGGTCCAAGTGAGGGACACTGGACTAAGGCTGCAGCCCTCACCGCTCCCTCTTCTCTACTTCTAGCCCACACGTTTATGCCACTTTTGAAGTGCTAACCAGATCCTGACACATTCAAGTCAACATCCATTTGTCACCATCTGCTCTCTGTGGCCACAAAGAAAGGGTCTGACCTTTTGTTCCACATAACACTCTGTGGTGGGGAGAATCCTAAAGCAGCCCCCAATCCCCAATCCCCGGTGCTCACATCCTGGATATTCTCCTACCCTTGAGCTTGGGCATGACCTATGACTTGCTTCTAGCCAACAGAATATGGCACAGGTAAAGGGATCCTGCAGATGTAATTTAGGCCCCAAATCAGTTGATTCTGAGTTAATCAAAAGGGAGCTGAAGGGAGCCTCTAGCCAACAGCCAGCAAAAAATCAGGGCTCTCAGTCATACAACCGCCAGGAAATGAATTATGCCAACAACCTGAATGAGCTTGAAAGTAGATTCTCTTCCCCAGTTAGGCCTCCAGATAGGAGTGCACCTTTGCCAAAACCTTGAGTGCAGCTTTGTGGGACGAGCAGAGCATCCAGCTACACTGTTCCTGATGCATAGAAACTGTTCTCCAGACTCTAAGTTATTTTTTCTCTGAATGGTTTTGCCACTAGCTTTTTCTATTGTGGGATTAAATTTAGTTATCTGTAATATCTTTCCTTCCTTTGTCTGCTTGGCAAACTCTTACTCTTCTTTTAAGGTTGCTAATTCTCAGAGGTTGTCCCTAACTCCTCACCTTTCAGGCAAAATGAAGGCCCTCTCATCTGGTTTTCCAGAGATGTTGCTATCTCTTTATAACAACTGCCGACATTATATCACAGACACTATTTTAGCAGATTGCATGCTCCACGAACGAAGGGATGATTATCTTTATAACTCAGTGCCTGGTGCAGGGACTGTCTATAAATGTCCAGTAAATGTTTAGTGACTTAAAGGGAAAGGAGATAACAGAATCATAGTAAGGGGGACCTTGTCTAATTCCTTAATTGTTCTACGGCCTAGCTAAGTCCCTTGAAGTTGTTTCCCTCAGATTTTAGAAGCAATATAACAACTCCTTCCCCTTTTAGAGAGTAGGAAAACAAGACTAGAAAAGTAAAGAGATTTATCTACTTTTAAGGAGCCGAGTTAAATTTTGAAAAAAGATAGCAATTTTAGGTTTAACACTTTCTATTACGCCAAGGTTATAAAATAACACACTATTACAATAAGACTCCCTACTCCATAAGAAATTTCAGTTTTAGAAATTACTCTCTAAGTATCAATCATATGAAGGACAATTTCAAAATTACATACCTGGGGCAAGGGGCATGGGGTAAATGCAAGAAATTTAGTCAGTCTTGTGAATATAGTAAGATTATTTTGACAACATAACGTAAGCATAAGGTTTATGGAATGTATCATACAACGTTCTCCTTTTCTAAGTGAGACATGCAAATGAAAACCTATTTACCTTAAAGATTCAGATAATGGTGTTAAAGTGCCATCTCCCCTATCTACTACACGAAAGAAATTCAATTGATCTCCTTCTCGGTATACCAAAAATGTAACTTTTTTGTTGCAGGAGGTCTTCTCCCAGACCTCATCTCGACTGGAATCCATGTACTCAGCCATCTCCCTAAGTGGATCTTCCATAGGAACTATAAATGGAAAAATTGATAAACAAGCTTTCAATTTATATCACGTTTTATGCATATTGGTACAGTGACAGAACATAATGTGCTGAATTTGAACAACCACCCTGTGCATACAATACATACATGATATTCTTCAAATAAGTTTCTGGTCTTTTTATAGTTAATACAGCATTCTCTATGTTGTATTAATATGAAAGAAATAAAATGCATTATTATGATGTTATGTGCAAAGACAGGGCTTAACCAAATATATGAGGTTTCTCCTGTGCCACTAGTCTATTTGTGGATTCTGTGACATAAGCATCTATGATTATTTTCACTTTACACCTTCTGCTTCCTATATTTTCCAATACTGGTTCCAAGAATCAATAATTAAAAAGCACTATAAATGCCACTTACTTTAGATTAAACAATAAACACACACACACATAATTGGGAGACACGTTAGAAATTAGAAGCAAGTGAATTCCTCTTTGTCTTTCTGGTTTTATATAAAGGTCAATTCTTCTTGGAGCTGTTTCTTGATGTGAAGTTAGGTAGTAAAAGTACACAATAACTCAGAACACAAAGGGGCCACTTAGTGTACTCAAACTGCAATGTGTGCCGTGGTTAGCATGTTGTTTCTTGAAAGCATCCTCCCAGGATCCCAACTGTCCTGGTATGTATCCACACGTCCAGTCAGAGCACAAGGACCAGGGCAAAGCCCCCAGTAGTGGTAGGCTCTAGCTGCCTGGAGTTGTCTTCAAGTTTGAATAATATTGCAGCCATCATTACAACCCACTCTTGTCCACAGCAGCCACAGATTCTGCTCCTGTGGTGGAAATGGGCCTCAAGAGATTGCCGACTCATAGGGTGAATGTTCTAAACGCCCCTGAACCCAAGATTTGGGAGTCCAAATAATGGTTACAAGGGAAAAAAAGTTTGCTCCCAAAGACATTCTCATATCAAGCTGCAGAAACAGTCGCTCTTTCCTAAAAGAGGCGACAATTTCTCAAACTCCATACCTGTCATTCAAGTAGCTTATACGTTAACAGAATCCAGTGCTGTACTACCCTGTAAAAAGTCATAGCGATAAGAAATACGAAACTCTGAAAGTAACAAAGTAAAAACATCAAAAATGTTCCCATATCCTAAACTCAATTTCACCACTACTAAAACACAAAAACTTTAGAAATTATAAGATTTAGTTTAGTTTATAAAAATATTTGGATGTTTTGATCGACTCTTTCATAGGCATAAGATATGTAAATATTAAAAGACATTTTTAAAACAAATTCTTGCCATTTTTAAGTTAATGCTACACTTTCCACATTACATTAATAAGAAATAAAAACTATGCTACTGCCATTACTAAAGCCACATGAAAGACTTGCTTAAACCAACAAAGCAGACCTTACTTACGGAGCCACTGGGACAGAAGACATATATGCACATGTGTGTGTGCAGGTACACACGTTCTCCTAACAGAAAAATCATTTAGATTTCTTCAGGTACAAAACATTTTATATATAGTTTAGGATAAAGTTAGTTTTAGAAAGTATTTTCTATGCTGTTTTGATACTGGTTCATTCATAAATAATTTTAAAAGCTAAATATTGCTGGAACTCACATGATAAAGGCACTTTCTAAATCATAATTTTCAAGTACAACTAAATAAATATGGTTTCTCAAATACAATATGGAAAAGTTCTACATCTGGGTACGGTTTTTCTTTTCCACAAAGTTTTCAATGATGTAAGGCAGACAACAGTAAACTTTTAATTTTAAGGACGTTGATTTAAAACAAGCAAAATTATTAAAAACTCAATTTAAAATATCAAAAAACAGACAAGTTCTAGACATGGATTTTTCAATTCACAAACAAGGCACAGGAAGTTGTAGGGAAAGAAAAGTATTACACAGCTTCAACTACCAAAACATAAGGATGCCCTGCATTTTCATTTTTTTAAAAAAGTAAAAAGAAACCCATATATTTTTAACTCAGAATCTGTAACACTTACACTCCTCCTCATAAATATAAAATAATTTGAGTCCTAGTAAGAAAAGTAGGGGTTCTGATTAAATGCCCTGGTTTAAGGATAATACTATACACAAAATAACCAACTTTCAAAAATATAATACAAGGGAACTCACATGTCATTAAACACTATATAACTCCATCTTACTATAATGGCTCAGTAAACACTTTAGGGTCCTTGCACTACCATTAGAACCAGTACTGTAAACATCACCTTATGTCACATAAGTGACAATTAACAGCAAGTCCCTGATATGAGGAGTGCTAGTTCATCAGTTCTAACATTATCTTTGTTTTTTTAACCTATTCAAAACAGTGCAACAGCCAAGTAACCTATCTCACGAACTCCTCTTCAAGTTGCTAGGAAAAAGAGAGTAATAACCCTATCTTCTAACCAAAATTATGAAGCATAGAGATAAAAATCTGACTTGTGGAAGTAAGCCAGCAGAGGAATTAATACTTAAGCTTCAGTTTAGAGGTTAGTGGAGGATCAAACAATTTTTAAGGCCTTCCCCAAAATGAGGCCCACAGAGCAGAACTGCTCTGAGCAGTCTCAGGATGCCTCTCCTTGGTGGGGATTCATGTGACATACCTGAATCAGGGACCAGTGTGAACACAACCAGTTCTCCCATGCTTAGAGCTTTCTTGCTAATTAGTCTTTGCTCACATCCTCTTCTCCGAGGGCCCTTCCACACCTGTCCTCCCAGTACCCTACTTCTAGACTCTCACACTACCCTATTCCCCCCATAGCACTTATGACTACTTGAAATGATGTCGATTCTCTAACGTTTACTGTGGGCACTATCATGAAGCAGGGACTTCTTCTCCCATGGAACACTGCACTGAACATCTAGTAAATGCTCAAAATGTATTTGCTGAATGAATGAACAGACTTCCAGAGACCATTCACATCCTGAAAAAGGGTTCAACAGGGCAATGATGATATCCATGAAACTCAAATGCATCACAAACCAGGCTAACAGGCATCTTTGGGATTTTCTGTAAGCATCATTGCCCCAGGAGATGAAGACTCAGTGGATAAAAAAAAAGCAACAAGACTGGTATGAACCTACACAAAATGATAACAACATAATATTCATACTATGCTATCCCATTTTCATTCCCTATACTGGTGAGGTTTATTTTTAAATCTCCCTGAATTGAATCAGGAATCAAGAGATTTTCTGGAATATGACTTCCTGCCTCTGTGCATTCAGGCTTTAAAGAACAATGCCTAGAGAAACAAATGTGGTTCTTCCAAGAGCTAATAGCAGAAAGAGAACCTGGCTAAAACTTGAAGCTATAAAAACACCAACTGGCTTGGGCCAATTACTATTGTCAAATTGCTTTAATATACATAATTTTAACATATGCCTACCTCTTCTAGTATTTATAGGTCCGCCACGCATAGCCAATACCAGCTTCAAGGTACAACCTTCTGAAATGCTGTGGATAGTTAACACAAAAATAAACCACAATCATCAAAATGCATTCAGTGTTAAATATATGCATAATTATGTGCTGGTTTATCAAGCATAGTGCCTACCCTATGAAATACAAAAAAAGATACAGCAATGTGCATAAATATAAATATTAACTTATTTACATGTATAAATAATGAGAGTAAAGAAGTTTTCATAATCCTTAATATGACATGAAATCTCAGAATAAAAGTACTGCAAAGGACCTCGGAGAGGTCTAGCCTTTTCATTTCACATGTAAGGAACAAGAGGCCCTAAGAACAAGAGAAGCTTGTCCAAGACCCACAGTGTTGGAAAATAGCAGATCTATTTAATAAAACAGAAAAGTAGCAACTCCACAAGGTCTCCTGATTCCCAGTGCTCTTCCAGCTATTCCACATTGCCTCTGACCCTTTTGTTCTTTAAGAGTAACAAATTACGTGAAAGAAGGGAGAAAGACAAAGGGTCAGACACTGTATCTGCTATGACCGGTGCTCACAGCGTCACTTAGCAACAGAAGAAGGGCTGAATGAAAAATGAAAGGCTTGGTGAAGAACAATACTGTCTCACCCAAAACTCCTGTGAAAATGCAAAGAAAAGGAATGTAGCCAGGTGAGAATGGGTCAATATTCAAAAAAAGGAGTAAGGAAGGCAAGATCAGAAGAGGAAGATCTAAAAAGGCAGGGGATAAATAGCTGGGCATGAATAATGAAAAGGTAGAACAAAGAAATGGAGGACAAAGATCAAGCAGTATGGGGTACTGAGCCAACACATCTCGAAGTTTGGGTTTTACACTGAAATCCAGGGATCAGAACTATTCAGAAGAAGAAGAGACACGATCTAAGGATTCAGAAGAAAAACACTATCTTATGGAGTCGTAATACTGAGCATCTATAAAACAGCTAATAAGCAATTATACTCACTTGTAATCATTCAAGCAATATTCATCTTCAAGTTCCATGTTATTCCAAATTAAGTGCTGCTGACAGATGGGAATACCTTAGGGGAAGGTTATAAAAAAAAAATAGTTAAAAATTCAACAAGAACCTTCGAAAGAGTATGATACAAAGCTATTTTATTAAAGAACTAATAACAATAAATTAAACACACTTCTAAACTGAGTGCTGGGTGCTCAAATTTACCTTTTCATTATTTATCTTTTCATTATAAAGTTTACAGAATCATAGGTAAAAGGCATGGCTAAAGGCATATGTAGTCCAATCTACTTGCTTTAAAGAAACCAGTATGTTAGCTCAGAGAAAATCTTCTTCAGCAAAAAAACCCTCTCTGGCCTTGAAACAAAGTATGACATTAGGGAACCCATTAAAAAACAAGATATCATGAAAACAGCCCTGAAGAGTTTAAGATTTAAGGCCTAGAAGACAGTTCTAAATGCTGCAAAGTAGTCCTCATTCAGTTATATTCAGGGTTAAAAGTATATTATGGGAGAGAGGGGTGTGAGGTGGGAGGGGGTTTAAAATGTACAAACTCCCAGACATAAAATAAGTCATGGGGGTGTAATGTACAACATGGGGACTCTAGTTAATAATACTGTGTTGTGTATCTGAAAGTTGCTAAGAGAGTAGAACTTAAAAATTTTCATCACAAGAAAAAAGAATTTTGTAACTATGTATGGTGATGGATGTTAACTAGACTTACTGGGATCATTTCACAATATATGCAAATATCAAATCATTATGTTGTACATCTGAAACTAATAGGTCAATTATATCTAAATTAAAAAATACGAAAGATTTAATTTAGTTTACTGTCCTGAGGGGCTTATATTCTAAAAATTTGTTCCCTGAGTGACATGCCCACTTGGAATAATGATTATTTATATGTGAGTTTATTTAGTGATTAAGATGGCATCTTTCATCTCTCTTCTGAATGGAAAGGCCAATAATCTTGAAAAAGGGCAGAAAATATAATTTCCAATTAAAAAACATTAATACATCAGAAAATTCCCTCAATTTCAGTGTCTGTATGTAATTATAGTTCATTATTGTATATTAACATGCTTTTTTGTAGAGCCGGGACACTAACTACAGAATAAGTCAATCTTGAAAAAAAAAGGATACTATGGACAATTTTCTAAGGCAGAAAATTATGGTCTACAACACACTTTCTTTACATTTCTGAGATGTTAAAGGAATATTAGGCAGAATTCCATACTCCAGCATAATTAACTTCTTTTTTCTTTTGCAAATTGCACATTTGAATGTCCCAAGAAAGTCTGGACTATACTAGCCAGAGAATGACCATTATCTACTCAACAGAACATTTAACGGACACTGATATTGATGAAAACATTTTTCAAATATCTTACATACTGCCTTCTGAAATTACTTTTGCTTATGACACTACAAAATAAGTTGACTAGAATAATAACAGTAGGTGGTGTATGTGTTAGCATTTATTATTATAAGCCACGCATTGCTGTAAGTGTTTGACCTGTGTTATCATAATTCAACTACAACAACAATCTCGTGAAGTGGGCATCAATATTATGCTCATTTCACAGGTAATAAAACTGAAATACTGAGAGATTCACTGACACACAGAGAGCATGCGGATTGGAGATGTGAAGCCTCAGCAGGTTCACTGCAGAGACTGCACTCTCAACCTTTATGCTAATCAGTCTCTAGAAAATCAGCCTCCATAAAGCACAAGTAGCTATCTGGGGGATATGTTTCAGTAGTGTTGCCTGTTAGTAGACCTGAATGTCTACTAAATGTTCAACAAATGCTCCAAAAGATCATAATGGAATACAGCCCACAGGCATTCAGCGAGGACCAGGGGCACGGGGGTAGATACGTATATCTACCATATATCTCCTGAATGGAAAAACTCTCTTCTTTTGCTTCCAGCTAAAAAAGAACGCCAGTAAGGAAAGGCTTTTAAGCTAGAAATTATTACATGTTAAAAGTATTTTAACATTTAAAAAAATATTGAGATGTGCCTAGGTCATCTTTTCAACCAAAATTATACGATTCTGGGGCCAGCCGGTGGCACAGCGGTAAAGTTCATGTGCTCCACTTCAGCGGCATGGGGTTTGCAGGTTCAGATCCTGGGCACGGCCCTAGCACCTGCTCGTCAAGCCATGCTGGTGCCATCCCACATAAAATAGAGGAAGACTGGCACAGATATTAGCTCAGGGCCAATCTTCCTCACACAAAAAAGAAAAAAAAATATAGGATTCCATTAGCATAACTAGATAAAGCAATTTGGGCAGGTAATACCATGTGTACATTCAACCAACACTGTACAGCATTATTCTATAATGCAAATTTTAGAACTGGACTGAAGACAGTAACACCACTGCTTAGCCACAACTCTTGTAATCACTTTTAATGAACTTAGCCATCATTTAGCAGGCAAAAAAAAAATAGAAGGTTGGCAGGCAAGACAGGGTGGCAAGAAGCATTAAGACTGAGCCATGGTCCTGATGGCTACCTAAGTTGCTAGATGACTTTAAGGAGGTCATCAACCTCTCGGAGTCTTACCGTCCTCTCTTGCGCATTAAAAAAGACTAGGGTTTCTACCACGCATACTTTTATAATCTCAAATATATAACGCAAACCAACTTTGCTTTAAGATAAGGTTGCCAAAGTTAGCAAGTAAGAACCTGGCAACCCTATTTAAGGATGGCCATTTGTCTTTAAACCTCAACACTTATTTCTTGTACAACTAAATCCAGAAAAATTAATTCCTATAAAACAAACATATCGTCCAAAAAAATAGATTATATATACAAATTTTCTATTCAGTGCTTTCAAACTTTTTACAAATTAAAATTTGTTTTTTATAAAAATAATAGTCACTGTGAAAAACAGAAAACACAGAAATATATAAAAGAAAATAAAAATTACATGTAATCCTAAAGCCAGCAGAATCTATTCTTAACATTTTAGATATACTTCCTTTTAAAATTAATTTCTTTAATAAAATGGGGTCATACTTTGTGAGCTGTTTTATAAACTGCTCATTTTTTTATATCAATAAATAAGAATATACATTATGTTTAGTGACTGGATGGTACTCTAATATATGTTTCTGTCATAATTTATTTACCCAGTCACCTAAGACATATCTTCATCTATCCAACTTTTCACTATTATAAACGAAGTTGTGATAAGTGATATATGAATGTGAGTGTATTTGCGAATATATACTTGTGTGTGTGTGTGTGTGTGTGTGTGTATTCATCTGCTCACACTGCCATAATACCACATAATACCACAGACTGGATGACTTAAACAAAAGAAATTTATTTTTCACAGTTCTGGGGGCTGTGAAGTCCAAGATCAAGGTTCCAGCAAAGTCGGTTTCACTCTGAAGCCTCATCTTGGCTTGTGGGCAGCCAGCATTTTCCTGTGTGCTCACATGACTTCTTCTTTGTGCGTGTGCACAGAGAGAGGGGGAGTTCTCTGGTGTCCCTTCTCATAAGGGCACTAATCCCATCAAGGCAGTTCCAGCCTCATGACCTGATCTAACCGTAATAATGACTCAAACATGTTTCTTTGGTCTTTGTTAGAATTTTCATGCAAATATGTGCATTTTGAGAAAATGATCATATCTGCATTTAGAAAATAAACCAGAATCAATAGGATTAGTATTATTCTGTAATGGAAACTTTAGAACTGGATAAAGTTTATTAATTATTAAAAAAAATTTTTTTAATTAAAATGGATAATTAAAGACAATGGTGAACCATAGCTCCCATCTCCCAATATTTCCTCCAGAACTAGAAGGGAAATTAATCTACACAGAAACCACGTCCTCAGCCCTCATAAACTGAAGACAGAGAATGCCCAAACTTCAAAATACCTGGGAATAAAAAAGGGGCAATCACCCAATCCCAGTGGGCAGTCTCATATTCCCACCTCTGCAGGGTTGACTGAGAAAAAATTCAGAGAAGACAGAGAGGGAAGCTAGCAATGGCACAAAAGCTCAATATGGAGGAAATAGACAAAATTACCTCAAAAACGAAAAATAAATTACAAGCTACCAAGAGATAAGAGACTCAAATACATATTTAGTAAGGGACAAGGTAGGAAAACACCCAGGAGAATGAAAATGACATAAAGAAGTAAGAAGGGTCAAAGAGAAAGTAATGGAAATGGGAGACAGGCCAATAAGGAATGATATTCATATTATCACAGTTCCTGGAAAAAAAAAAAAAAAAAAACAGTGGACCAGAACTAATATTTAGAACTATAATCCTGGAAACTTCCAGAAATGGAAAAAGACCTGAATGTACACATTGAAAGGACCCCCTAGGTACCTGGGAAAATTAACTAAGAACTATTAAGCCCAAGACACATCCTAGTAATAAATCTATTCGATTTCAATGATAAAGACAAAATCCTCAACAGTTACACACACATACAAAATCAACTAAGTTATAAGGCAAAAGAATTAGACTGAACCCAACAACAAAGGAACAAATAATCTGATTTACAAATGAGCAAAGGAGGGGCTGGCCCAGTGACATAGTGGTAAGTGTGCACACTCCCCTTTGGCAACCCGGGGTTCACAGGCTTGGATGCCAGGTGCGGACCTGTGCTTGCTCGTCAGGCCATGCTGTGATGGCATCCCACATTCAAAATAGAGGAAGATTGCCACAGATGTTAGCTCAGCGACAACCTTCCTCAAGCAAAAAGAGGAGATTGGCAACAGATGTTAACTCAAGGGCAATCTTCCTCAACAAAAAAAAAATTAGCAAACGACCTGAATAGACATATCTCCAAAGAAGACATACAGATGGTCAACAAGCATATGAAAAGATGGTCAACATCATTAATCATCAGGGAAATGAAAATCAAAAACCACAATAAAATATCACACCCATTAGGTTGTCCACTATCAAAAAAACTCAAAAGATAGCAAGTGTTGGTGAGGATGGGCAGAAATTGGAACCCATGTGCACTGTTGGTGGGAAAATAAAATTGTGCAGTCACTATGGAAAACAGTATGGAGGCTCCTCAAAACATTAAAAATAGAACTACCGCATGATCCAACAATTCCATTTCTGGATATATATTCAAAAGACATCAGGATCTGGAAGAGATATTTGCACACCCATGTTCATTACAGCATTATTCATAAAAGCCAAGAGATAGAAACAACCTAAATGTTTATCAACATATGAATGGATAAAGAAAATATGGTATAAACATATAAAATTATTCAGCCTTAAAAAAGAAGGAAATTCTGTCACATGCTACAACATGGATGAACCTTGAAGAAACTACGCTAAGTGAAATAAGTCAATCACAAGAAGACAAAGATTGCATGATTCCACTTATATGAGGTATCTAAAGTAGTTCAACTCTTAGAAAGTAGAATGGTGGTTGCCAGGGGCTGGAAGGAGGGAGAAAAGAGGAGTTATTCAATGAGTATAGAGTGTGCCTACCACAACTATAAAAAAAGTTCTCAACTTACAAGAACTTACCAGAGAATTCTGCATCCATGATTGCCTCCTGAGGAATCTAATAAGAGGATGAGCTTCATCCAAACCAAGATATGACCAGAAAAACCTTGGCAAAAAGATTAACGGTGGGCATTTAAAAATATATAAATGTCTATCTAAGACTAAAACAAAAGTAGGAATGAAGGTTGGAAGGCTAATACAGAAATGCTAAATGATGTGACAAAGTAGGATTTTTAATTTGCCACACTACATAACGCTCAACTATTTCCTGTAGACAAAAAATACACCTACAATAAGTGACTCAGAAAGGCTAAAATAAAGGGATGGACAAAAGTGCAAGCTAACAGAATCAAAAAGGAAGAAGAGTGGCGATCCTGATTACCAGACAAAGTAGAATATATACCCCAAAGCATCAAATGTGACAATGAGGGATGTTATGTTTTTTAATGCTAAAGTTCATGATGAAGATGTAACCCTTAGGGATACTTTTATGTATTAAATAACACAAGTAACCACCTTATTAAACAAAAACTACAGAAGATGCAAAGAGACAGAGAAACAATAATGAGACTTTAAACACCTTTCAGTACAAGACAGATCAAGTAAGAAAAGTACATAAAAAGACAGAACACCTAAACAACATAATCAATGAGATAGACCTTCATTGTGCCTAGATAGTAAGATTACACCTACTCAAGTGTCCGTGGCACAAATACAAAAACTGATCCTATATTAGGTCAAAAAGAAAACATCAGTACTTTCCACAAAGATTAAATATTACAAAAAACATTCTCTGCTTGCAATGCAATAAAACTAAAATTTACTAACAAAAACAAAACTCAGAAAGGCCCTTCCATCTAGAAATTAAAAGACGTTCTGTTAAAGAACTCTTGGGTGAAAGTAGACCTAAAAAAATGACAGAATTTTTTAAAAGCAATGACAAGATCTAAGGAATACAGTTAAATCAGTTATGAGAACAGAATTCACGGCACCCATCACATAAATATAAACAAAAGGATGAAGATAAAATTCTCATCTCAAAAGAAAAAGAACAAAGAAAATCACAAGAAAGGATACAATAGAGACAAAAGTAGAAAATGAGGTAGAAAATAGAACAGCAGTAATTAATAAATCACAATTCCAGTTTTCCAAAAACATTAACAAAGTAGAAAAACTACAAGCTAACTTTATCAAGAAAAAAAATAAGAAAATCACAAATATACAGAAATAAAAAATGATAAGGAGATAATTTCCTAAGGAACAACAGATTAAGAAGATTGATGCCATTAAAGTTAGAAAACTTAAAGACACTGATTTCCACAGAAGGACTAGAGAATGTTGTTCGGCAACCACCCCACATAAAGAGCACCAGACCAGATGGATTCAAAACAATTCACCAAACTTTCAAAGACAAAATAAACCTTCTGATCTACAAATTTTTCCAGACAGTGAAAGTGAATGGAAACATCGTAATTTCGTAAAATGAATGAAAATTTCCTAATTTCTTTTAAGAAACAAGTATAGCACTGGCTCCTAACCCTAATACAGTACAAAAGAAGAAAACTAGAGACCAATATCATTTGTTCATATTGGTATAAAAATCTAAATATTAGCAAACAGAATTCAATAGTACATCAAGAAAAGAATTTACTATGACCAAATGAGATGTATTTCAGGATAGTAGGTTGGTTTAATATTAAGAGGTCAATTAATATCATCTACTACATTAATAGTTCTAAGGAGAAAAAAATCTATTTCCATAGATGCTAAGAAAAACCTTTAACAAAATTCAATATCCATTCATGATATTTAAAAAAAACCACTAAAGAAAACTGGAATTGAGAGATAGTCTCTTAACGTGTTAAAATACTACTAAATAATCCTAAAGACAGGATCTTATTTAATGAGGAAATGCTAGAAGTATTTCCACTAAGATCAGGAACAAGGCAAGGATGTCCACTATCTCTGCTACTTGAACCCAGCACTAGAGGTATTAGTCAAAGGAATAATTAAACAAGAGAAATCAATTAGAGGCCGAAGAGTTAAGCAGTAGTGAAACTCTCTCTATTCTAGATGATATGTTAGATAACACATTTGAAAAACCCTAGGGAATTTATGAGAAAACTAACTAAAAAATAGTAATTCAGTAAATTAGGAGTATATAAAATCAACATACAAATATCAATAGCCTTCAAATAAACAAACAATAAACCATTAAAGGACAAAACAGTAGAGAAAACTCCATTTATAATACCAATAAAGATTTAAAGATTATTAAATACTTAGAAATAAACTTAAGAAAGGTGCAAACCTCTACAAAGAACAAAACGCTCCTGAAAGACATAAAAGTAGGCTTGATAAAATTAGATTCATACCTAATGCCATACATAAGAATAAACTCCAAATGGATGAAAGGTCTAAAGTAAAAAATTAAACTATGTAAGTACTAAAAGAAAACATGGATCAATTCCTCTTTAACTTTGGTGCAAGGAAAGGCTTATTCTAACTATGACTCAAAATGCAGAGACAATAAAAGAAGGATAAATTTGCTTTTTTTTAAAAAAAAAATGTTTTAATTGCATGAGAAAGAAACCACTATGAACAAAGTCAAAAGACAACTGACAAATCAGGAGACAATACATGTAACATATACCAGAGACAAAGGACTAATATCTCTAATATGTAACAAACTCTTAAAAATCGTGGGACAAAGACCAAAACCCAATAGAAAAATAGGCAAAATACATAAATAAGAAATTCACCATAAAAGATGTAAAAATAGCCCTTAGACATATGAATAAAATGTTCCAATTTGCTCAAACTTAGAGAAGAGCAAACTAAAACAACACATTAGATTGGCAAAAATTTTAAAGTATGACAACACTTTCTGTTGGCAAGACTGTGGGTAAACCGGCATTTCATATATTGCTGTGGGAATATAAACTGGTTACAACCATTCTAGAGAAGAATTTGACAATACCTAACAAAACTACATATACACTTACCTTTGGTCTGGTAACCACAATTTTAGTAATCTACCCTGAAGATATACCTACAACATACAAAAATATATATGCACAAGGTTATCTACCATAGCATCATTTAAAATTGCAAAATCCTGGAAACAACCTAAATGCCATACAAAGAAAAGGTGTTGAATAAACTATGGTATTTTCACACAATGGAGTACCCTACAGCTGTAAAGAAAAGTGAAAGAGAAAGACCTCTATAAAGTGACTTGGAGTGATATCCAAGATACATTTAGTATAAAAAGCAAAATACAAAGGTTTGTCTATAATACGCTACCAGTCAACTTAGAAAGAAGAGGCTATATGAAAATATACATGTATCTAAAAACAGGGAGGATATATCAGAAACTAATGATATTGGTTCTCCACAGGGGATAGGGTGGAAAGAATGTGGGAAAGGGAAGAAGCAATAGGGATGAGGTAGCAACACTTCTGAAAATTTTGCATAGTTCTAACTCTTATAACCACATTGACACTTCACATCAATTCATCCCCCTCCCAAATGAATAATTAAAATCATTCAGTATGTGAGGATCCTCAAAATAGAATACAAAGAATAACAAATGAATATAACTAATTATAAATGAAGGCATGAGGAAGAAAAAACTTAAGTAACTTTAGAAAACAATATTTTGACAGTATACTGTAGGCTAAGGACAAAAAAAACTGCACACAAATATTATACTCTAGTTAGTAAATTTGTATCTTGCAGAGATATGGGTTAGTGATTCTAAACTAATCTTTGTGTCTAGTAAGTTTGAGCAAATAAGTAGATACCTTATGGATAATGTGAACCAAGTTTCTCATTGTGAAAGAAAAAGGTTACAAATGAAGAAAGGGAAAAGACTAGAATGAACACCGTGGTGATAAACTGGAATTGGAGGTATCAGTATGAATTCATGGTTTTTATATAAATTGGGATAGATATAGTAAATGTGTGTGTATACATGTGTAGTAAATACACATATTTCCTATCTTTGTCCATTATGAGGGCCTAGAAGCAATGACACCCCAATAGTAATGAGCACACTTAACAATTGGGTCTTGGTTTCTAAATACCATTCCAATAAAAGTAACCTTAGAGAAATGGGTGATATCGAGGCAGGGAAAATACAAGATGAACCTGCAATATCTTTTAGTGCCAGGCAAGGCAAGGACATGCCTAAAAAATTATGGGGACATTTCAAAACAACATACAAACCAATCTGAAGGCACTCCTGATAGTCAAATCTAGGACAATTTCAGCAATAAAATAACAACTGTAAGATTATAACCCATAGAATAAAATAAATATCCATGAGTCCATGCTGATATAAATAAATAATTGGATAAATAGATAAGAACAGATAAAAGACAGTGTTTCCGTACAGTAGAACACCAACAAACGCAACAGAAAAATCATCACTAGGCAAATACTACAGCAACAACTGTTGCTGGTGAGACTATCAGTAGATGCTAAAATTATCGGCCAAAATGATAAGAAGAAACAGAATGTTTGCACAATATCAAGGGAGCTCCTCACAAGATACTAATTAACTCTTTGCTACAATCCAATGGTCACTTCTCAATTCTTCTCCTACTTGGCCAATCAAGGCAGCTGATCATTCTTTCCTCCTAGAAACATTTCATTCACAAGAAACCACATCTTGGTTTTGTTATTACCTCCTTGGTCGCTCCCTCTCAACCTCCTTGGCTGCTCAGCCTCAACTCCCTGAGCAGTACCCTTGAATCTCTTCTCCTTTTCAATGAACACTTACTCTCTTGGAGATCTCGTCCTACCAGCTAAATATTGAAGACTCTCAAATTTCTCTCCCTAGCCGGGATCTCTTCCCTGAACCCTAGGCAAGCATATCCATCCTATTCAACATACCCCCTGGATGTCTACTAAACATCTCAAAATTAACATGTTCAAAATCAAGCTCCTGCAAATCTCTTTTTGCTCCAGACTGAACCATCTCAATTAATGGCAACTTCATCCATCCAAGTTGCTCAGGTCAAATACCATGGAGTCATCCCTAACACTTCTCTTTCTCTTACACCCTACTATTCAACCTGTCAACAAATTTTGCTGGTTCTATGCCCTCCAAACATCCAAATACAATTATGGATCTCTCCAACTACCATTCCATAGTCTAAAACAGCACATTTCTCACCTGTATTTTGCAACTGTCTCTGCTTCTGCCTTCCCTTCCTCCCTCTACTGAGTATTCTCAGCACAGCAGCCAGAATGATCTTGTTAAAATAGAGACTTCTGGTTTCCAGTCCAGTGTGTAAGGAAGCTTGGAAGTCACCAATCCATCCTGACAAGCAAAAAGTTTAACAAACTAAAAAGTCAACAACTCTTCTTGAATCCATCAAAGAAATAAGGTCACAGGGCAAACCACCACTCCCAAAATTGGAGAGACAGACTGGTGAACACAGACAATCACAACAGACCAGAGCAGAAACCTCTGCTAGGAACCAGTGAGTAAGAAAGTGTAAACTATAATTGATGAACTGCTGGAGGCTCTGTGTGAGCACAGTCTGAGAGTTAAAAACTCCAGGGGACGCAGTCATGGGGTCCCCCAATCTTTGTGAGTTTTACCTTCAGAAGCTTGACCAGGTTCTCACAGTGAGTAAAAAATCCCCTAGTGCATCCAGCAGGTGGAGGGAAAAGTAACCTGTTTGAAATATGCCAGAGTATTCTGTTCTTCTCAACAAGGCCTGCCCAGAGAAAAAGGTATTTTGCCAGAGCCTAATCTGCTAGAGTTTTATCAGAGCCTAACTGACTTGAGGGAAAGGAAATATCTAACTCTAGTCCACTCTAGCCTTTCATGTGAGTGAAGGGAAATACCCATCTTCAGCCTGCTCTGGGATTCTATCTGGAGTAAGGGAAATACTCAACTTCAGCTCACTCTATGCATCTTTTGCCACCTAAGACAGGGTAGGGGGTAGGGAGGGAGAGGATGAGAAGCACTGATTAACTTCTCAGTCCCAGGGCACAGGTTCAGTAGAAGACTGAGATCTAACCATAGGACTGTAGAAAGCTTTCCCATCCTCACCTTTCTCCACACCTTACCACACATTACTAAAGGCCTATTAACAGCAGTTCCTTTTACCAAATACATCATGTCTAGCTATCAAGAAAGAGTAAGAAGGCATCTAAAAGGCAAAAAACAGTGTTTGAAGAGACAGAGAAAGCTTAAGAACCAGACTCATATAGGGCAGGGAAGTTGGAATTATCAGACCAGGAATGTAAAACAACTATGATTAATATGCTAAGGGCTGTAATATATAAAGGAGACAGCAGGCAAGAACAGATGGACAATGTAAGCAGAGAGACAGAAATTCTAATAAAGAATTAAGAGGAAATGCTAGAGAGATCAGTAACAGTGTAACAGAAAGAAAGAATGCCTTTAATGGGCTCATTAGTAAACTGACATGGCTTAGGAAAGAATCTCTACAAATGTGATAATCTACATGAAATGGACCAATTCCTTGAAAGACACAATCTGCCAAAACTCACTCAGGAAAAAGACAATCTGAATAGGTCTTTATCTATTAAAGAAATTGAATCAATAATTAATAAACTTCTAAAACAAAAAGCACTGGGGCCAGATTGTTTCAGCACTGGTGAATTCTACCAAATATTTAAGAAAGAAATTATACCAATTCTCTACAATTGCTTCCAGAAGATAGAAGCAGAGGGAATACCTCCTAACTCATTCTGTGAGGCCAACATTACCCTAATACCAAAAACAAAGACATCACAAGAAAACTACAGACCAATATCTCTCATGAACATAGAGGAAAAAAATCCTCAGTGAAATATTAACAAATCAAATCCAACAATGTAAAAAAGAATTATATACCATGACCAAGTTAGATATATCCCAAGTACACAGCCTCATTGATCATTCAAAAATCAATGTAATTCATCATCTCACCAAGCTAAAAAAGAAAAATCACATGATCATATCAATAGATGCAGAAAAAGTATTTGACGAAATCCAACATTCATTCATAACAAAAATTCTCAGCAAACTAGGAATAGAGGGGAACTTCCTCAACTTGACAAAAAAACCTACACACTTAATGGTTTGAAATTCAAAGCTTTCCCACTAAGATCAGGAACAAGGCAAGGATGCCCCCTCACCACTGCTTTTGAATATCATACTGGAAGTCCTAGTTATTGCAATAAAACAAGAAAAAGAAGTAAAAGGTATACAGATTGGAAAGGAAGAAATAAAACTGTCTTTGTTTACAGATGACATGACTATCTGTATAGAAAATCTGAAAGAATCAACAAAAAAAACTGGAACTAATAAGTGATTATCGCAAGCTTGTAAGATACAAGGTTAATATACTAAAGTCAATCACTTTTTTATACACAAGCAATGATCAAATAGAATTTGAAATTAAAAACACATTACCATTTACATTAGCACCCAATAAAATGAAAAACTTAGCTATATATCTAACAAAATATATACAAGGTCTATATGTGGGAAACTATAAAATGCTGATAAAAGATATCAAAGAAGTAGTACATAAATGGATAGAGATTCCATGTTCATGGGTGGGAAGACTCAATATTGACAAGATGTCAGTTCTTCCTAACTCAATCTGTAGAGTCAACACAATCCCATCAAAATCTCAGCAAGTTATTTTGTGGATATCAACAAATTGATTGTAAAGTTTATATGGAGAGGCTAAAGACTCAGAATAGACAATTGATAGAAGGAGAAGAACAAGGTTGGAGAACTGACACCAACCGACTTCAAGATCTACCATAAAGTTACAGTAATCAACACAGCGTGGTAATGGTGAAAGAAGAGACAAACAGATGAATGGAACAGAACAGAGGGCCTAGAAATAGACCCACATAAATATAGTCAACTGATCTCTGACAAAGGAGCAAAGGTAGCATAATGGAGCAAAGAGTCTTTTCCACAAATGGTGGTGGAACAACTGGACATGCACATGCCAAAAAAAAATCAATCTAGACACAGACCTTACAACCTTCACAAAAAATTAACTCAAAATGGATCAGAGATCTAATTGTAAAACCAAGACTATAAGAATCCTAGATGATAACATGCAAAAAAACCTAGATGACCCTGGGTATGATGATGACTTTTTAGATATTACACCAAAAGTATGATCCACGAAAGAAACATTTGATAAGCTGGACTTTGTTAAAATTAAAAATCTCTGTTCTGCGAAAGACAAAGTCAAGAGAATGAGGAGACAGGCCACAGACTGGGAGAAAATATTTGCAAGAGACAAATGTGATAAAGAACTATTATCCAAAATACATAAAAAACTTTTAAAACTCAATAAGAAAATGAACAACACAATTAAAAAATGAGTTAAAGACCAGAAGAGATACTTGACCAAAGAAGATATACAAACAAGAAGCATTCGAAAAGATGTTCAATATCATACATCATTAGGGAAATGCAAATTAAAACAAAAATGACATACCACTAGACACCTATTAGAATGGCCAAAATAAAAAAAACTGACATCATCAAATGCTGGCAAGGATGTGCAGCAATAGGAACCCTCATTCACTGCTGATGGGAATGCAGAGTGGAATAGCCACTTTGGCAGTTTCTTCAAAACTAAACGTAATCTTACCATACAATCCAGCAATCACACTCCTTAGTATTTGCCCATAAAGTTAAAAACTTATGCCCACACAAAAACTTACACACAGATGTTTATAATATCTTTATTCTTAATCACCAAATCTTGGAAATAATCAAGATGTCCTTCAGTAGGTGAATAGATAGATAAACTGTGGTACATGCAAACAATGGAATATTATTCAGTGCTATAAAAAAATGAACTATCAAGCGATGAAAAGACATGGAGGCAACATAAATGCATATTTTTAAGGAAAGAAACCAATCTGAAAAAGTTACATACTGTATGATTCCAACTGTATGACATTCTGGAAAAGGCAAAACTGGAATAGATAATAAAAAGATTGTGGTTGCCAGGGGTTGGAAGAAAAAAGGGATGAGTAGGCAGACAATGAAGGATTTTTAGGGCAATGCAACTATTTTGTACAGTACTATAAGATGGATACGTGTCATTATACATTTTTGAAAACTGACAAAAGGTACATCAAGAGTGAACCCTAAAGTCTATAGTGAACTACAGATTTTAGGTGCAAGTGATGTGTCAACATAGGTTCATCAACTATAACAAATTGACGATGTGGGATGGTGACAGTGGGGAGGTTAGGTGTAGGGGTGAGATAGACATGGAGTACGTGGGAATCCTCCACTTTTTGCTCAATTTTCTTGTGAACTTATAATTGCTCTACCAAAGTTTAACTAAAAGAAGCTTATTAATTAAAAAAAGCTTATTTAAAAAAAAACAAGTTGAGAAAATAAACATATTGAAAATTACTTCCATTCCTGCTTTCATGTTACACTGAATACAGTTGTTGGATAACAACATTTTGGTCAATGACAGACTACATATATGATGGTGGTCTCATAAGATTAGCACCATATGGCCTAGGTGTATAGTAGGCTATTTAATCTAGGTTTGCATAAATACACTCTATGATGTTCACATGATGAAATCACAAAACAATGCATTTCTCAGATCATATTCCTGTCGGCAAGTGACACGTGACTGTACACATACTCCACTTGACACTGTCAATTACTACTTTAATTCTTAAGGTAACATTATGGGATAAGCATACATAACTACATACAAACTTTTAAAACAAAGATCTTGAAAGTACTTTTGAAAACTGTAAGAATGTAATCACTTCAGTAAAAGCAAAAAATGATACAGGATTATGAGAATGAACTAGAGAGGGATGGTGTATACATAAAGAAAATCACATATTTTAATGTCATAAATGAAAAAATAACCTACACCAGAAGATCATATTTCAATTAGATCAGTTAAGCAGTACTGGGGCTTCAGAGGTAAGCATGTGCAGAGGGGAGAGGGTGAGGGCAACTCCCCTGTCTGAGGGTAAGCAAGTTATGCCAGATGTTTCACTGCTATGACAAGTCAGGCTGGTCATATTAGTCTGAATGAACTCTCAGGGGTGAGTCACTCTCTCACACACGTGCCAGAGTGAGAAATTGAGTAGTTTAAGTTATCCAAGAAAACAGCCTGTGAATTTGATTCTTCAGATGCACTGTTCCAGCTGAGTAGGAGCATAGACAGCCACAACAGAAACAGGCTTTAGAGAAGAATGATTGGATGCTGAGGACAAATGATTTCCTGTTTTTTTCACCACTGACTGATGTGAGTGAATTCTAGTAAACAAGACTCCCTTATTAAATTCCTTGGAGAGAGACATCAGCATCACGGCAGAGTGAGTTGTTCCCTTTGTCTCTCCCCTCTAAGTTACAACTCAATGGACATTCATTAACCAAGAGAGGATTCCCTACACAGCGAAATAGGACATCTGAGAGATCCACGCAGCCACATCTCTGAAGATGAGGGGACTGGATCCTTGGGAAGCAGTGAAACTAGGTGAGCAGATGCCTCCCCTGCCCCAGGGGCAGCAATCCAGGTCGTGGGTCTGCAAACAGCAGCCGGCATGACTGTAAGAGGAGCCAGTAGCAGCCCGGCCTGCCAAAAACACTTTCAGAGTGGTAGCCTGGCCTGTGGGAGAGCCCACTGTGCCACGGTGGCCCTTCCCGTGGGAACACTACCCTCCAAATGGTGCAGTTCAGACCCCAGGAAGGAGCCCCCAGCAAGTGCAGCAGCTCAGCCAAGCCACTGTGGGCAAAGTGCTGGCCTGCACATGAAATAAAGTTCCCCTCCCATCTAGCAAACCAGCTTGGCCAGTCCCCTGCTAAGTACAGTAGTCCCACATGAAAGCAACCCACCAGTGGAGCACAGAGGCCCTGTCTGTACATGTGTGACATGCCAAGTAGCTAGAGCCAACATGCAAACTCAGAGGAGCCCTACCAGAACAAATTCCAGCAGCGGGGGCAGGACAAGAAAACACAGCTCCTGCCCCACCCCAGTGTTGGCAGGTAGAATTTGTGACCTGATCCTACCATAAATGCACTGGCAAAGGATCAATTCATCAAACACCATGAACAACTACATTAACACTTCTGAGCAGAAGGAAAATGACAAGCCTTCAGAAATCAAAGCTGAAATCACAGAAATTTACACTCTAAATGACAGAGAATTCAAAATAGTTGTCATGAAGAAACTCAACAAGTTACAAGAAATGTCAGAAAGACAGTTCCATGAGCTCAGGAATAAAATTAAAGAGCAGAAGGAATACTTCACCAAAGAGACTGAAATTACGAAAAAAAAAAAACCCAACAAATTCTAGACATGAAAAACACGATGAGATAAAAAATAATCTGAATCCATAAAAAATAGAGCTGAAATTATGGAGGACAGAATCGGTGATTTAGAGGATAGGCATATAGAAATCCTTCAGGTGGAGGAGGAGAGAGAAATAAGATTTTTAAAAAATGAAGAAATTCTTTGACAAATATCCAACTCAATTAGGAAAAGCAACAGAAGGATTATAGGTATTCCAGATGGAGAAGGGAGGGAGAAAGGAACAGAGAGCTTGTTCAAAGAATAATAGATAAGAATTTCCCAAACCTAGGGGGAAAAGTGGACTTACCAGAACACGAAGTCAACAGAACTCCTAATTACATCAATGCAAAAAGACCTTCTCCAAGGCATATAATAGTAAAACTGGCATAAGTCCGTGACAAAGAAAAATATTAGGACAGCAAGGTAGAAGAAAACAACCTACAAAGGAAAACCCCTATTAGCTAATTTCTCAGCAGAAACCTTACCAGCTAAAAGAGAATGGAATGATATATTCAAAATCCTGAAAGACAAAAATTTTCAGCCAAGAATATTTTCCAGTGAAACTATCCTTCAAATATGATAGAGAAATAAAGCTTTCCCAGAAAAACAAAAGCTCAGGGAGTTCACTGCCACAGGCCTGCCTTACAAGAAACATTGAAAGGAAGCCTACCATCTGAAACTAAAAAGCAAAGGTTTACAAAACTTTGAGCAAGGAGATAAAGAGACAGATAGAATCAGAAAATTGCAGCTGTGTATCAGAATAGGTTAGTAAACAATTATAAAAGACAAAAGGAAGGAAAGCATCAAAAATAACTATAAACACTCCAACTTAGTTGCAGACTCACAATGCAGAAAAGACAATTTGTGACAACAATAACTCAGAAGGGGAAGAGGAAAAGGATGGAACCTGCTTAGGCTAATGGAGATAAGAGGCTATCAAAAAACAGACTATTTCATCTAGGAGATCTTTTAAACAAACCTCATGGTAACCACTAAACAAAAAATCAGAGCAGGGACACAAATAATATAAGAGAAAACTGAGAAAACCACCAAACTGAAATGGCAAGCAGAAATGCAAGGGAAAAGAAACAATGGAAATACAGGCCATTTGGAAGACAAGAGATAAAATGGCAATACTAAGCTCGCATATACCAATAATCACTCTAAAGGTAAATGGATTGAATACTCCAATGAAAAGACAAAGGATGGCTGGATGGGTTAAAAAACAGGACCCAACAATATGCTGCCTCCAGGAAGAACACCTCAGCTCTAAAGACAAACGTAGGCTAAGAATGAAGGGATGGAAGAAGACACTCCATGTAAAAGCCAAGCAAAAGAAAGCAGGTGTTGCCATACTTATATCGGACAAAGCAGACTTCAAGATAAAAAAAAACACAGTGAGAGACAAAGAGGGGCAGTATATAATGATAAAAGGGATATTCCACCAAAAGGGCATAACACTTATCAATATATATGCATCCAACACAGGAGCACTGAAGTATATAAAGCCAACTATTAACAGACCCAAAGGGAGAAACTGACAGCAACACAATAATAGTAGGGGACCTCAACACCCTACTTACATCAATGGATAGATCATTCACACAGAAAGGCAACAAGGAAACAAGGGCCTTAAGTAAAATGCAAGACCAGATGGACTTAATAGATATATACAGAACACTCCATCCAAAGACAGCAGGATGCACATTCTTCTCAAGTGCACATGGAACATTCTCAAAGATAGACCATACATTGAGAAACAAGGCAAGTATTCTTCCTAAAGTTCTCCCTCAAAGAAAAACTCTGGAGCGAGTTGTTAAAGTAATAATGTTTTCAAATACTAGTAATAGAAAGACACTTCCTTAACTTGAAAAAAAAGGAATTTATCAAAAAAAAAAAAACCCCACATTATTCTCATAAGATAACCAGGATGTACATGAGAATTAGAAGATAAAGGAAGCATTTCCAGTAACTGAAGTCACTAACTGTTAAAATTGTCCGAGCAGTTTTATTCCATTCTCTTCCCTAAAAATTCAGTGAAAATTTTAATGTTAAAAAAAGTTCCATCCTCAAATAACAAAAGGAAGTACCCATAATTTGAGATCATAATCTATAAACATTTCCCACAAAATGTAACAGAGAGGGCCCGGCCCCATGACCAAGGGGCTGGGTTCGCACACTCTGCTTCAGCAGTCTGGGGTTTCACTGGTTCAGATCCCAGATGCAGACATGGCACCACTCATCAGGCCATGCTGAGGTGGCGTCCCACATGCCACAACTAGAAGGACCCACAATTAGAATACACAACTATGTAGTGGGGGGCTTTGAGGAGAAGAAAGAAAAATTAAAAATAAATGTTTTAATGTAACAGAGAAATGTGAGGCAAAACTAAGGCGGGCATCAGAATCAACACAGCTTCCTCAGATGTAGGGAAGGCAGAGCTTCCTCTAAAAGCATAATAGCAGAGACTCTGGTTTCCAGTGAAGATGGAGTAACAGGTACCAGATGCATCCTCCTGCCTTAACAATGAAAGAAACAAGACAAAATACATGAAACTATGGATATCAAGACATGAGAACATCAAGCAATAAAAAGTAACTGATCTCTGAAAAGTGGGAAACAAATCAAGTGAGCCCTAAGACTGCCCCAGCTTACTGTTTTGAGAGAAGTTCCAAGCCACGCACAGGGAGGGGAAATTGAGGTGAATATTGGCAGATGAAGAGAGCTGAAAAAGTGGAGCTAAGAGCCCAAGGACACAAAGGCAGACAGAATTCATGGAGTGAAGAGAACTGTAGAACAGAGATCTGAATGGGGTGCAGAACACTGATCAAGTATTCAGCAGAACACTGATCAGCATATGCTTGTGAGGAAAGTACCTCAGGACAGGAAAGAATCATCTGAGAGAACACTGACCAATGCTCACACAGGGCTAGAAACATGCCAGAATGGAAAAAAGTCTTGTATTTCATCTGGCAATGCGTAGTGTATTCAGGAAGATCTTACCTCAGTAATGAGAAATGACTAGACCTAGAATGAACACTGCTCCAGTCCCACTTAAAACAAAAAAGAAATCATAAAATCAAGAATAGAAAGGATCAAACTATTTCAAAGTAACTTAAGTATATCACAAAATAAAGCTCAAGATTTGTAGAATACAAAAATATCCAGCACTCAAAAATATAAAATTCACAATGTCTCACATCTGGTCAAAGATTTCCAGGCATGCAAAGAAAAAGAAAAATACAATCTTTAATCAGAACAATAATTAATCAGTCAGACACACAAAATTGACAAAGATGTTAGAATTACCACAGAAGTACATTAAAAGTTACTATATTTTTATTTCATATTTCAAAAAGTGAAGTAGAGACAAGAATAAAACAGACTCAATTCAAACTTGTAGGGGGAAAACTACAGCTCTAGGATAAAAAATACACTAGACAGAATTAATGACAGATTTGAATTTAGAGAAAAAGAAATGTGTGAACTTGAAGACACAGCAATAGAAAAACTTAAGCAAAATGAAACACAGAATAACAAAAAGTGTGGAAGAAAATGAAGAGAATATCAGTGAGCTGTGGGACAACTTCAAACAACCTAATATAACAGTAACTTGAGTCTGGAAAAGAAAAGAGTCAGAAGAGGGAATAAAAAAATGTTTGTTTTTTTTTTTTTAAAGATTTTATTTTTTTCCTTTTTCTCCCCAAAGCCCCCCCCCACCCCAGCACATAGTTGTATATTCTTTGTTGTGGGTCCTTCTAGTTGTGGTATGTGGGACGCTGCCTCAGCGTGGTTTGATGAGCGGTGCCATGTCCGCGCCCAGGACTCGAACCAACGAAACACTGGGCCGCTTGCAGCGGAGCGCGCGAACTCAACCACTCGGCCACGGGGCCAGCCCCTAAAAAAATGTTTTTTAAAATAATAACTTAAAAATTTCCAAACTTGAAGGAAACTATAAAACTCACAGATCCAAAAGGTTTAAAAAAACACTCAACACAAGAAACATTTAGAAAACTACAGATATGTATAACATAATCACATTGCTCAAAACGAGTGATAAAGGGAAAATCTTAAAAGCAGCCTAAATAGGGGCTGGCCCTGTGGCTGCATGCTTAAATTCACGTGCTCTGCTGTGGTGCCCCAGGGTTTCACCGGTTCAGATCCTGGGCACAGACATGGCACCGCTCATCAGGCCATGTTGAAGCGGCGTCCCACATGCCACAACTAGAAGGGCCTGCAACTAAGAGATACAACTAGGCACCAAGGGAAATTTGGGGGAGTTAAAGCAGGGAAAAAGAAAAAAAAAGATTGGCAACAGCTGTCAGCTCAGGTGCCAATCTTTAAGGGAAAAAAGACAAAAAAAAAAAGCCTAAATAAATAAATAAAGATATCTTACATAAAGAGGAAGAAAAATAAGTATGACAGATTTCTTGTCAGAAACAATCCTAGAAGACAGTAGAACAACATATTTAATGTACTGGGGGAAAAAACGGTCAAGCTAGAATGCTTATCCAGCTGAAATAGCTTTAAAATTGCAGAGGTGAGGATATCAGGAAAAATGGTGAAGTAAAGAATTCCAAAAGTAAAACTCCCCATGAAAGAAACTAAAAAGTGGCAAAAGTGTCAAAATCAACTCTTTAAGAAGTGTGGAAACTGACCAACTGCCTACAGCAACCCAGAGAGTACTTACATTAAAAAAAAAAAAAAAAAAAAAGCTGAATCTTGCTAAGAACAATGAGTTTTGCAGTATTTTAAATTACTCTAATCCTATCCTCCACTCCCCCGCCTCAGCAGCAGCCTTGAAAACAACACCTTGGTTCTCAGTACCAGTACCACAGGGCACACAAAGATTCTCATTTAAAAAAACTTAAAATTATTTGTTTTGACCTCTGGTGCCTTACTGGAAGATCCCTTCAAATGGCTTGCTTTATCTCACCTAACTCAGAATTTACTCAGCACTAAAGTCACTACAACAGAGGCATTTGCTGAAAAATTTCACACGCAAATGTTTTATTTGCTGCTGCCTGAGAAAATGAAAAAAGTTGGGTAAAACAAAAGATTAATCAAAAACACTGGGAGAGAAAGGATGGGGAATACCGTGCTTTGAAAATCTTCAGCATACTCCTGGGATCCCAGAAGGCAACACATACGCCAAGCTCTTGCCTCTGTTTAACCTTCAGGCTCTGCATAAGCAGGATGTGAAGGCTAAAAGAGAGTTGTAAACTGCCCGGCTGAGTGTTGAAGGTGTGCCCCAACACACATACACACAGAGTCCCAATGCAAAAACTGGAAGAATCTGTTATTCCAGTCATTTAAGGAAATTTCTGTCCACTCATCTGACCACTATGCTAATGGAAGAGAGACTGCATGGTCACAAATCTAAAAGAATACAGACTTTACAAAATTAATTTAAAAAAACCTGGGGAGGAGAAAATTTAATCATCTGATATCCAGTCATCATATTATAATCAAAATGTTGAAAATGGACACATTTCAGCAAAAACCACAAGGCATGCAAAGAAGCAAGACAGCATGGCCCACACCAGGAAAAAGCAAATAATAGTAACTGTCACAGGAAATTGAGAAGTTGGACTTATTAGACAAAGACTTGAAATCAACTATTTCAAATATGTTCCAAAAGCTAAAGGAAACCAAGGATGAAGAATGAAAGAATTCCATAATGATATCTCACCAAATAGAGAACATCAATAAAGATTTAGAAATAATAAAATGAAACTAGAAATTCTGGAGTTGAAAAGTCCAATAACTGAAATGAAAAAGTCACTAGAGGGGCTCAACAGCAGATTTAAGCAGGCAGAAGAAAGAAGCAGTGAAGTTTAAGATAGGCTGATTACCTCATCTGTGAAACATAAAGGAAAAAGAGTGATGAAAAATAAACAGTGCCTAGGAGACCTGTGGGACAGCATGAAGCATACCAACATATGCATAATGGAAGTCCTAGAAGGGAAGAGATAGAGAAGGGAGTAGAAAGAACATTTGAAGAAATCATGGCCAAAAAATTCCAAAATTTGATGAAAAACATTATTCTACACATCCAAGAATCTCAATGAACTACAAGTCGGAAAAACTCAGAGATAGACAGTGAGATACAGCATAATTAGACTGTCAAAAACAAAGATGAAGAGAGAATCTTGAAAGCAAGACAGAAGCTACTTAGCACATAAAGATAAGATTAACAGTTGATTTCTAATGAGAAACCATGGAAGACAGAAGTCAGAGGTGACATATTCAAAGTGCTGAAAGAAAAAAAATATGTCAACCACAAATTCTATATACAACAAAATTGTCCTTCAAAAATGGGGAGAAATTAAGACAATATCAGACAAACAAAAACTGAGAGAGTTCGTTGCTAGCAGACCCGTCATATAACAAATGCTAAAAGGAGTCCTTCAGGCTAAAATGAAAGGACATCAGAGACTAACTTAAATCCATACAAAGAAATAAAGAACGCTAGTAAGGATAACTACATAGTTAAACATAAAAGACAATATTAATATTTTTTGTAATATCTTTTTTCTGTCTCACTTAAAAAGCAACTAAATAATGCAATAATTATACATCTACGTGGATGGACACACAATGTACAAACATGTAATTTGTGACAATATCAGCACAAACAAAAGGTTAAAACTATTTGGCATGAAACTTTTTATGTATCATTAAAACTAAATTGGTAGTAATCTGAACTGAATTGTTATAAACTAAGATGCTAATTGTATTTCCCAGGGCAATCACTAAGAAAATAACTCAAAAATATATAACTAAAAAGAAAAGCTAAAGGAATTAAAATGATATACTGGAAAATGTCCACTTAACACTAAAGGCAATAGTGGAGTAACAGAGGAACAAAAAATATAACAAATATAGAAAACAAATAGCAAAATGACAGAAGTCCTTCCAATCTTTAATTATATCACATATAAATTGATTAAACATTCCAATTAAAAGACAAAGATTAGCAGACTAGACAAAAAATCAGGATGATGAAACCCAAAGGACTGAAAAAGATATACCACACAAACAGTGACCAAAAGAGAATGAGACTGGCTATACCAATATCAGAAACACAGACCTTAAGAAAATAATTGTTACAAGAAAGAAAGGACATTATACAATGATAAAACGGTCAACCCATCAACAAGATAACCACTACAAATATAGGGGCTGGCCCCGTTGCCAAGTGGTTAAGTTCACATGCTCTGCTTCAGCGGCCCAGGGTTTCACTGGTTTGGATCCTGGGTGCAGGCCTGGCACTGCTCATCAGGCCATGCTGAGGCAGTGTCCCACATGCCACAACTTGAAGGACCCACAACTAAAATATACAACTATGTACTGGGTGCCTTTGGGGAGAAGGAAAAATAAAAAATAAATAAAATCTAAAATGTATATATATATATGGCACCTAATAACCAAGCCCCAAATTAATAAAAACAAAAAGACAGAATTGAAGGAAGAATAGCTGAACAATAATAGTTGGGAACTTCAATACCTCACTTTTAATAATGAACAGAACTAGACAGAAGATTAGCAAGAAAAGAGAAGACTTGAACAGCACTATAAACCAACTAGATCTAACAGACACCTATAGAGTACTCCACCCAAGAAACAAAGAATTCATATTCTTCTTACATGCACATGGAACATTCTCCAGAATACAGCACATGCCAGGCCACAACAAGTCTCAATAAATTTTAAATGCCAAAAATATACAAAATATTTCTACAAAGAAATAGAACGAAATTGAAAATCAACAGCAGAAGAAAATCTAGAAAATTAGCAAACATTAGAAAATTAACACACTTCTAAAAACCCAGTGGTTCAAGGAAACAAACACAAGAGAAATCAGAAAATATTTTCAGGTAAATTAAAATGAAAAGACAACATACCAAAACTATGGGATTGAGCAAACACACTGTTTAGAACGATATTTATAGATGTAAATGCCTATGTTGAAAAAGAAGAAAGATCTCAAATCAATAATTTAAACTTTCATCTTAAGAAACTAAAACAGAAGACCAACTAAACTGAAAGTAAAAAGGAGGAAATAAGAAAGTGGAGATAAACAAAATGAACAACAGAGAAAACTAATGAAACCAAAAAATGGTTCTTTGAACAGAGTGATGAAATTGACAAAACTTTAGCTAGACAAAGAAAAAGAGGGAAGACTCAAATTATAAAAATCAAGAATAAAAGTGGAAACATTACTATTGACTTTACATAAATAAAAAGGACTATAAAGGAATAGTATGAACAGCTATATACTAACAAAGTAAATAACCTAGATGAAATGGAAAAATTTCTAGAAATTCACAAACTATGAAAACTGAGTCAAGAAGAAACAGAATATGTGTATAAACCTATAAAAGGTAGAGATTGAGTCAGTAACCAAAAAACTTCCAACAAAAAGAGCTCAGCAACAGATGCTAAATTGTACCAAAGATTTAAAGGGTTACCACAACCCTTCACAAACTCTTCCCAAAAATAAAAGAGGATGGAACACTTACCAGGTCATTCTATCAAGCCAGTATTACTGGAATACTAAAACCAGAAAAAGATATTACAGGAAAATAAAACTACAGACTAATATCCCTTATGAATATAGGTGCAAATATCCTCAACAGAATACTAGCAAACAAAATCCAACTGCATATTAAAAGGATTATATACCATGACCAAGTGGAATTCATCTCAGGAATGCAGATTGGGTCAAAATACAAAAATCAATGCAAAACCACATGATCATCTCAACAGATGCAGACAGTGCATTTGAAAAGATTCAATGCCCTTTCATGAAAAAAACACTTAACAAACTAGGATTAGAAGGGAATTTCCTCAATCTGGTATAGGGCATTTACGAAAAACGAACAGATTACCATCATATTTAAGAGTAAAAGAATGAAAGCTTTCCTCCTAAGATCAGAAAAAAGATAAAGGATATCTATTTTCACAACCTCTATTCAACATTTTACTGAAGGTTCTAGTCAGAGTAATTAGGGAAAAAACAGAAATAAAAAACAGTGAGATTGGAAATGAAGAAGTAAAATTATATTCATAGATGACATGATCTAAGTATATGGAAAACTCTAAAGAATCCACCAAAAACAAACAAACAAAAAAAACATGATTGCAGCAAATACATGAGTTCACCAAGCTGTAAGAAAGGATATCAATATAAAAAATCAGCTGTGTTTCTATACACTAATAACAACTAATCCAAAAATAAAATTAAGGAGACAAATACATTTACAATAAAACAAAAGAAGGGGGAGCCGGCCCCGAGGCCGAGTGGTTAAGTTCACACGCTCCACTTTGGTGGCCCAGGGTTTCGCTGGTTTGGATCCTGGGCACGGACATGGCACTGCTCGTCAGGCCATGCTGAGGCAGCGTCCCACATGCCCCAACTAGAAGGACTCACAACTAAAATATACAACTATGTGCTGGGGGAACTTGGGAAGAAAAAAGCAGGGGGAAAAAAAAAAGATTGGCAACAGTTGTTAGCTCAGACGCCAATCTCTTTTTTTTTTTAAAGATTTTATTTTTTTTTCCTTTTTCTCCCCAAAGTCCCCCAGTACACAGTTGTATATTCTTTGTTGTGGGTCCTTCTAGTTGTGGCATGTGGGATGCTGCTTCAGAGTGGTTTGATGAGCAGTGCCATGTCCGCACCCAGGATTCGAACCAATGAAACACTGGGCCGCCTGCAGCGGAGCACATGAACTTAACCACTCGGCCATGGGGCCAGCCCCTCAGATGCAAATCTTTAAAAATAAAAAACAAAAAAAAGGATAAAATGTTTAGGAATAAATTTTACAAAACAAGTACATGACTTGTACACTGAAAACTACAAAACATGGTTGAAATTAATTAAAGAAGACTTCAATTAACAGAAAGGTATCACATGCTCATGGATTAGAAGATTTACTATCTTTAAAGTGGCACTACTCTCATAACTGACCTTACAGATTCAATATAATCCGTTTCAAAATTCCAACTGGACTTTTTGCAGAAATGGACAAGCTTATCCCAAAATTTACATGAAAGAAGAGACCCCCCAAAGAGCCAAGACAATCCTGAACAACAAACAAAGTTAGAAGACTTACACTTCCCAATTTCAAAACTTACTACAAAGCTACAGTAGTCAAGACAGTCTGGTACTGGCATAAAGACAGATTTATAAATCAATGGAACAGAATTGAGGAGCCATAAATAAACATATGTGTTTAACTGATTTTTGACAAGGATTCCAAGACATTTCAATGGAAAAAAGAATAGTCCTTTTAACAAATGGACAATTGGATATCCACATGCAAAGCATTGAATTTAAACCTCTACCTTACACTATACACAAAATCAACTCAAAATGGATCAGGGAAAAGAGCTGGGCAGTGCCTTAAAAAGTTAAACATAAAATCATCACTTGACCCAGCAATTCCATTCACAGGCATACAACTGAAGAATTGAAAACAGGTACTTAAATACTTGTAACACATGTTCCTAGCAGCTTTATTCATAACAGATATAAACTGGAAATAACATCAACATCCATCAACTGAAGAATGGATAAACAAAATGTAGCAAATCCATACAATGGAATATTATCCATTTATAAAAAGCAATGAAAGACTAATACATGACACAACATAGATGAACCTCAAAAACATTATACTAAGTGAAAGAAGCCAGACATAAAAGGTTACATATTGTGTAATTCCATTTATATGAAATATCTAGAATAAGTAAGTTTGTAGAGGCAGAAAGTAAGTCAGCTGTTGTCAGGGGCGAGAAGGAGAAGGGAAGGGGAAGGACTACTTAAGGGTACAGGGTTTCTCTGTGAGGTAATGAGAATTTCTTGGAACTACCTAGACTTAAGCTTGCACAATGTTGCGAATTTACTAAATGCCATTTAATCATATGCTTTAAAATGGTTAATTTTATATAATGTGAATTTTTATCTCAATTTAAAGAAAAGATGAAAGACCTAAACGTAAGAGCTAAAACTATAAAACTCCTAGAAAAAGAAAAAGTGAAAATCACGGTGACTTTGGGTTAGGGAATGGCTTCTTAAACATGACAGCAGCTTCTCCTGACTTCTCTGGATCCTCTTGGATGTCATGTCCTGTGACTGTCCCCCCACTCTGGCCCACACCAACACAGAAGTCACCTTAGGTTCCAGTTCAAAATGGTGATATAGGAGGCTCCTGAACTCACCTCCTCCCACAGACATACCAAATCTACAGCTACATATGGAACAATCCCCTCTGAAAGAAACTGAGAAACCAGCTGACTGACTCCTACACATCAGGTGAACAAGAAAAATACCCATGTCTAAACAGGTAGAAGAGGCTGAGAAACAATCCATAAACACCACTCCTGGCATGGTGACACACAACCAGGAGGGAACTCGCAACTCCAGCTTCTCCGAGAATCAAATGGTTTGGACCCCACAAATGGCACCTCAACTTAAGACTTTCTGAGAGATGGGCCCCCAAAACATCTAGCTTTGAAAGCCCAACAAGGCTTATGCCCACCAGACTGACAAGGCTATATGGAATGAAGAGACAGTACTTCAGGGGCTCACACAGACTCACTGTGCCTAACCTCCTGGCCGCTGCACAGAGGCAGTGAATGGAAAAGCCCAGTCTTTCCATGAGAGGTCTTTTTGCTTATCTTAATAGCTGGAGCTGAAGGGGAAAGCTTCTGATTTAACACACATTAGGGGAGCAATTGCCACACTCTCCAGAGACCAGTGAAGCCAGCAGGTGCCATCTTTGCACTCTCCCTCTGCCTTGCTCTAGGTGGCCAGTATCTCCCAGAAACTTATGCACACATTTGGCCCTCTGGTTTTTGCAGCAACTGTCCAGGAGACACCTCTTGATTGCCTGGCTCTGGTGGTCAGCAGGGCTTATGTTTATGGGCACCAACGGACTGTGACAAACAGAGAAACAACTCTTAACCAGCTATCCCTCTAGGGAACAGGGCAGAGGCAGCAGATAGAAACAGCTATCTCCCAGTCTTCCCCAGAAAGAGGTATATTTGCATATTTAAAAAACTGTTACCTAAAGGTCTAGTTTCTAAAAAGCCTGATTCTATGTGCTGAGATCATCCCCTTTGGGATACTGACAGGTCATGGCAAACGCTCAACTACTGGGAGCAACTAAGTACAAAGAGGCTGCTTGGCCAATCACAAAGATTTGAGAGACAACCAAGAGCTAGGGTAAGGTTGAACACTAAGATTCATCTCCTATACAAGACCATTCCAAGACTGGGAGAGGTGACTATTTTATTTAGTGCACAGAAACCAACAGAGAGAGTCAAGAAAAATGAAGAAAGAAAAGAGTATGCTCCAAACAAAAAAGCAAGATAAAACCTTGTAATAAAATGGTGATAAGTAATTTACCCAATAAAGAGTTCAAAACAATAGTCATAAAAATACTAACCAACATCAGGAGAATGATGTATGATCAAAGTCAGAATTCAATAAAGTGACAGAAGATGGAAGAAAGTATCAAACAAATCACAGAGCTGAAGAATAAAATTAATGAATTGAAAAATTCAATAGAGAGATTCAACAGCAGGCTAGATGAAGCAGAAGAAAGGATCAGTGAAATCAAACACAGGGCAGTGGAGTTCATCCAATCAAGAGGAGCAAACAGAAAAAAGAGTGAAGATAGTTTAAGGGATTTATGGGAAAACATCATGTGGACCAATATTCACATTATAGGGGTCCCAGAACGTGAAGAGAGAGAGGAAGGGGCTGAAAACTTAGATGAATCCAAAGAGAGCCACACCAAGACACATTATACTTGAATTGTCAAAAGTTAAAGATAAGAAGAGCATCTTAAAAGCAGCAAGAGAAACAAAACTTTTAAGAACAAAGGAACCCCCATAAGACAAGAAGCAGATTTTTCAGCAGATACTTTGCAGGTCAGCAGGGAGTGGCATGATATATTCAAAATGCTGAAAGAAAAAAACTGCCAATCCAGAATACTCTACCCAGCAAAGTTATCTTTCAGAATTGAAGTCAAATTAAAGAGTTGTCTAGAAAAGCAAAAGCTGAAGGAGTTCAGCAACAGTAGACTGGCTGTACAAGAAATGTCAAAGGGACTTATTTAAGTTGAAATGAAAGGGCACTATAATTAGTAACAAGAAAACATCTGAAAGTATAACTCTCACTGGTAAAGGTAAACATATAGTTAAATTCAGAACAATCTAATGTTGTAATGGTGGTGTGTTAATCACTTATAAATCCAGTATGAAGGTTAAAGGGCAAAGGTAATAAAAGTTACTATAACTACAATAACTTGTTAATAGATATCCAAGATAAAAAGGAGTTAATTGTGACATCAAAGACAAACTGTAGGAGGGAGAATAAAAATGTACATCTTTAGAATGCTTTAATATATAAGTTATCAGCTTTAAATAGCCTGGTATAAATATGAGATGTTTTATGTAAGCCTCATGGTAATCACAAAGGAAAAACTGATTCACATACGCAAAAGAGAAAGAGAAAGCAATCGAAGCACACCACTACAGAAAATCATCAAATCACAAAGAAAGAGAGCAAGAGAAGAACAAAGGAATTACAAAACAGCAAGAAAATAATTAACAAAACGAAAATAAGCCCATACCTATCAATAATTACTTTAAATGTAAATGGACCAAATTCTCCAATCAAAAGACACAGAGTGGCTGAATGAATAAAAATATAAGACATAACTATATGGCGTCTAAAAGAGATTCATGTCAGCCCTAAGGAGGCACACAGACTGGAAGTGAAGGAACGGAAAAAGATATTCCATGCCAATAAAAACCAAAAGAAAGCAGGAGTATCTACATTTATATTAGACAAAAGAGACATTAAGACAAAGACAGTAATAAGAAGCAAAGAAGGTCATTATCAAATGATAAAGGGGTCAATCTATGAAGAGGATATAACATCTGTAAATAATTATTCACCTAAATATATAAAGCAAGTATTAACAAACATAAAGATAGAAACAGACAGCAGTACAATAGTAGTAGGGAACTTCAGTATCCTACTTTCATCAATGGATAGATCATTCAGTCAGAAAATCAATAAGGAAACATTGGACTTAATGACACATTAGAACACATGGTCTTAACAGACATTTACAGAACATTTCATACAAAAGCAGAATACACACTCTTCTCAAGCACAGATGAACATTCTCCAGGACAGATATGTTAGGCCACAAAACAAATCTTAATAAATTGCAGAAATTCAAAATCATAACAAGCATCTTTTTTGACCACAATGTTATGAAGTTAGACATCAACTGCAATAAGAAAACTAGAAAACTCACAAACATGTGGAGATTAAACAACATGCTACTGAAAAACTGATGAGTCAAAGAACAAACCAAAAGAGAAAATTAAAAATACCTTGATACAAATGAAAATGGAAATGAAACATACCAAAACTCATGGGATGCAGCAAAAGCATTCCTAAGAAAGACATTTATAGCAATAAACAACTATATTAAGAAATAAGAAAGATCTCAAATAAAAAACTTTATATCTCAAGGAACTAGAAAAAGAACAAACTAAATCCAAAATTAGTAGAAGGAAGGAAATAAAGACTAGAGCAGAAATAAATGAAATAGAGACTAAAAAGACAATAGAAAAAAATAAATGAAACTAAGAGCTTCTTTTTTTGAAAAAATAGACAAACCTGAAGCCAGAGTCACCAAGAAGAGAGAAGACTCAAATAAATAAAATCAGAAATGAAAGAGATGTTACAACGAATACCAGAAAAATACAAAGGATAAGAGACTACTATGAACAATTACATGCCAACAAATTGGACAACCTGGAAGAAATGGATAAATTCCTAGAAAAACACAACCTACCAAGACAGAATCATGAAGAAAGAGAAAATGTGAACAGACCAATTAGTAAGGAGATTGAATCAGTTATTGAAAACATACCAACAAACAAAAGTCCAGGATCAGATGGCTTTACTGACGAATTCTATCAAACATTTAAAGAAGAATTAATACCATTCCTTCTCAAACTCTTCCAAAAAATAGAAGACGGGAGAGAAGGGGCGGAGCAAAATGGCGGGGTGAGCTGACCTGGGATTCTCTCCCCTCCAAAATACAACAAAAGATTGGAAGAACTGAATTTCAGAGAATAAACATAATACCAGCTCATTAGAGACCTACAATACCAAGAAGGCGGAGATCATAAACCTAGCTTTACCCCTTTGGAGGCACTGGAACGGTAGCAGAGAACATCGCTGCCTCCCCTAGAGTCTGCGATCGCTGCAGCGTGGGTCGGGAAGGAGCGGGGGAGGGGCCGCGTGACCGGGGATCATCCAGGACTCCTGCCGCTGATTCAGTGGAGACCCGCTGAAGGGGGGGGAGGTGGGGGGGAAGCTTCTCTCTGTGGGGACCCTATAAATCAAGGGCCTTGGGAGACCAGAGAACAGAACTGATCTGAACCCAGACCAGCACGTGTGAGTAACGGCCCCTCCCCCCTAACAAAGCCAGTGGGCGCAGCCATCTTGCCTGGAAGGCGGAGAGCTAACACGCCGCTCTCGACCCCATCTACTGGCGACAGGCTGTAACTGCAACTGAATTCTACCACCATGAGAAAAAACCGCTCCTCTACCATCCAGCAATTTATAAAAGCCCCAGACCAGAAGGAAAAAAATAAAAACACAGAATTAAGTCCTGAGGACTTGGAATTAGGTAAACTAAGTGATAATGAATTCAGCGCAGCTATAATCAAAAAACTCAATGAGGTAGAGAGAAAGAGAAACAAGCCAAGTTCTGGAGTTACTTCACAAAAGAGATTGAAATCATAAAGAAGAATCAAACAGAATTACTTGAGATGAAAAACACAATGGACCAGATAAAACAGAATACGGAGTCCCTGAATGCCCGTGTAGACAACCTAGAGGAGCAAATCAGCATAATCGAGGACAGACAGGCTGAATGGCGCCAGACAGAGGAAGAAAGAGAACTAAGAATTAAAAAAAATGAGGAAAATCTCCGAGAGATAATGGATTCAATGAGGAGTAAGAACATAAGGATCATAGGAATTCCTGAGAATATGGAAAAGGAAAATGGAGCAGAAAGTGTGCTTAATGAAATTATTGAAGAGAATTTCCCAAATCTAGGGATCAACGGAGAAATGTGTGTAGAGGAGGGTTTTAGATCTCCTAGATTTGTCAATGTAAAAAGACCCACCGCAAGGCACATAATAGTAAAGCTGGCAAATAGGAATGATAAGGAAAGAATACTCAGGGAAGTAAGAAAAAAAAAGAGAATAACCTATAAAGTAGCCCCTATCAGACTGTCAGCGGATTTCTCTACAGAAACCCTACAAGCTAGGAGAGAATGGAGTGATATATTCAAAGCTTTAAAGGATAAAAACCTTCAGCCAAGAATACTCTATCCAGCAAGAATTTCCTTCAGATATGAGGGAGAAATTAAATCTTTTCCAGACAAACAAAAGTTAAGGGAATTTGTAACTAAAAGCCCTCCATTACAAGAAATCCTCAAGAAGGCTCTCATACTTGAAAAAAGAAAAAAGGGAGAAAGGGGACACAAGCCACAGACTAGGGAGACCGATGGATAGAACCAGAACAGGATAGCAAATATTCAACTATAGCATTAGGGTAAAAATAAGGAAACTACCAAAACAAGGACGATCTTAGCACTCTAACTACAAATTAATAAGACGAGTTGGAATAAAAAATGAAAATAATTATTTAGGAGGGGAAGAGCAAAGGGTCTAAATCAGTATTGGTCGAGTAAGTAAGAGACCACCAGAGAATAGACTATATTATACACGAGATTCTAAATACGAACTTCAAGGTAGACACTAAAATAAAGTACAGAACAGAGTCACAAATCATAGATAAGGAAAAATCTAAGAAACCCAGCATAATAAATTGCAGTATTAAATGGGTAGTCTAAAGCACACAGGAAAAGAAACACAGGAAAACAAGATAATGAGCGACAGATTGACAGCATTAAGTCCACATGCATCAATAATCACTCTCAATGTGAACGGATTGAACTCTCCAATAAAAAGACACAGAGTGGCAAAATGGATTAAAGAACAAGATCCAACAATTTGTTGCCTCCAGGAAACACACCTCAGCCCCAAGGACAAACACAGACTCAGGGTGAAGGGGTGGAGGACAATACTTCAAGCAAATAGCAAGGAAAAAAAGGCAGGTGTTGCAATTCTCATATCAGACCAAGTGGATTTCAAAATAAGACAGGTAAAGAGAGACACAGAGGGACAATATATAATGATCAAAGGGGCACTTCATCAAGAAGAAATAACGCTTATAAATATCTATGCACCCAACACAGGAGCACCAAGATTCATAAAGCAACTATTAACAGACCTAAAGGAAAATGTTAAAAACAACACAATAATAGTAGGGGACCTCAACACCCCACTCACATCAATGGACAGATCATCCAGACAGAAAATCAGCAAGGAAATAGTGGAGATGAATGAAAAACTAAAACAACTGGACTTAATAGACATATATAGATCACTCCACCCTGAAGGAGCTGAATACACATTCTTCTCAAGTGCACATGGAACATTCTCTAGGATAGACCATATGTAGGGAAACAAGGCAAGCCTCTACAAATTTAAAAAAATTGAAATAATAACAAGCATCTTCTCAGATCATAGTGCTATAAGGCTAGAAATTAATTACAAGAAAAAAGCTGAGAAAGGCACAAAGATGTGGAGACTAAACAATACACTACTGAACAAGCAATGGATCATTGAAGAAATTAAAGAAGAAATAAAAAAATACCTGGAAACAAATGAAAATGATAGCATGCCATACCAACTCATATGGGATACAGCAAAAGCTGTATTAAGAGGAAAATTCATCGCAATACAGGCACATCTTAACAAACAAGAAAAATCCCAAATAAGCAACCTTAAAGCACACCTAACTGAACTAGAGAAAAAAGAACCAATGAAGCCCAAAGTCAGCAGAAGGAGAGAAATAATAAAAATCAGAGCAGAAATAAATACTATTGAAACGAAAAAGGCAGTAGAAAGGATCAATGAGACAAAGAGCTGGTTTTTTGAGAAGATAAATAAAATTGACAAACCACTAGCCAGACTTACAAAGAAAAAAAGGGAGAAAGCTCAAATAAACAAAATCAGAAATGAGCGAGGAGAAATAACAACAGACTCTGCAGAAATACAACAGATTATAAAAGAATACTACAAAAAACTCTATGCCAACAGAATGGATAACCTAGAGGAAATGGATAAATTCCTGGACTCCTACAATCTCCCAAAGCTCACTCAAGAAGAGGCAGACAATTTCAACAGACCAATCACAAGGAAAGAGATTGAAACAGCAATCAAAAGCATCCCAAAGAATAAAACCCCAGGACCAGATGGGTTTCCTGGGGAATTCTACCAAACTTTCAGAGAGGATTTAATACCTATCCTTTTCAAGCTATTCCAAAAGATTAGGGAAGATGGAACACTTCCTAACACATTCTATGAGGCCAACATCACGCTGATACCAAAACCTGACAAGGACACCACGAAAAAAGAGAACTACAGGCCAATATCACTGATGAACATAGATGCAAAAATTCTAAACAAAATTTTGGCAACCAGAATTCAGCAATTCATCAAAAGAATCATACATCAGGATCAGGTGGGATTCATACCAGGGACACAGGGATGGTTGAACATCCGCAAATCAATCAACGTGATACACCACATCAACAAACTGAGGAATAAAAACCACATAATCATCTCAATAGATGCAGAGAAGGCATTTGACAAGATCCAACAGCCATTTATGATAAAAACTCTGAACAAAACGGGCATAGAAGGAAACTACCTCAACATAATAAAGGCCATATACGACAAACCCATAGCCAACATCATACTCAATGGGCAAAAACTGAACCCCATCCCCCTGAAAACAGGAACGAGACAAGGATGCCCTCTATCACCACTCTTATTTAACATAGTACTGGAGGTCCTGGCCAGAGCAATCAGGCAAGAAAAAGGAATAAAAGGAATCCAAATAGGGAAGGAAGAAGTGAAACTCTCGCTGTTTGCAGATGACATGATCTTATATATAGAAAACCCCAAAGAATCCATTGGAAAACTGTTAGAAGTAATCAACAACTACAGCAAAGTTGCAGGGTATAAAATCAATTTGCATAAATCAGTAGCATTTCTATACTCCAGTAATGAACCAACAGAAAAAGAACTCAAGAATACAATACCATTCACAATCGCAACAAAAAGAATAAAATACCTTGGGGTAAATTTAACTAAGAAAGTGAAGGACTTATATAATGAAAACTACAAGGCCTTTCTGAGAGAATTGGATGACGACATAAGGAGATGGAAAGACATTCCATGTACATGGATTGGAAGAATAAACATAGTTAAAATGTCTATTCTACCTAAAGCAATCTACAGATTCAACGCCATCCCAATCAGAATCCCAATGACATTCTTTACAGAATTAGAACAAAGAATCCTAAAATTCATATGGGGCAACAAAAGACCCCGAATTGCTAAAGCAATCCTGAGAAAAAAGAACACAACGGGAGGCATCACAATCCCTGACTTCAAAACATACTACAAAGCTACAGTAATCAAAACAGCATGGTACTGGTACAAAAACAGGTGCACAGATCAATGGAACAAAATTGAAAGCCCAGAAATAAAACCACACATCTATGGACAGCTTATCTTTGACAAAGGAGCTGAGGGCATACAATGGAGAAAAGAAAGTCTTTTCAACAAATGGTGCTGGGAAAACTGGAAAGCCACATGTAAAAGAATGAAAATTGACCATTCTTTTTCACCATTCACCAAAATAAACTCAAAATGGATTAAAGACCTAAAGGTGAGACCTGAAACCATAAGGCTTCTGGAAGAAAACGTAGGCAGTACACTCTTTGACATCAGTATTAAAAGGATCTTTTCGGACACCATGCCTTCTCAGAGAAGGGAAACAATAGAAAGAATAAACAAATGGGACTTCATCAGATTAAAGAGCTTCTTCAAGGCAAATGAAAACAGGCTTGAAACAAAAAAACAACCCACTAACTGGGAAAAAATATTTGCAAGTCATATATCTGACAAAGGCTTAATATCCTTAATATATAAAGAACTCTCACAACTCAATCACAAAACATCAAACAACCCAATCAAAAAATGGGCTGGAGACATGAACAGACATTTCTCCGAAGAAGATATACTGATGGCCAATAGGCACATGAAAAGATGCTCATCATCGCTGATCATCAGGGAAATGCAAATCAAAACTACACTAAGATATCACCTTACACCCGTTAGAATGACAAAAATATCTAAAACTAATAGCAACAAATGTTGGAGAGGTTGCGGAGAAAAAGGAACCCTCATACACTGCTGGTGGGAATGCAAACTGGTGCAGCCACTATGGAAAACAGTATGGAGATTCCTCAAAAAACTAAAAATAGAACTACCATACGATCCAGCCATCCCACTACTGGGTATTTATCCAAAGAGCCTGAAGTCAGCAATCCCAAAAGTCCCATGCACCCCAATGTTTATTGCAGCACTGTTTACAATAGCCAAGATGTGGAAGCAACCTAAGTGCCCATCAACAGACGAATGGATAAAGAAGATGTGGTACATATATACAATGGAATACTACTCAGCTGCAAAACAGAACAAAATCATTCCATTTGCAATAACGTGGATGGACCTTGAGAGAATTATGTTAAGTGAAATAAGCCAGCGAGAGAAAGATGATCTGTGTATGACTCCACTCATATGAGGAATTTAAAACTATGGACCAAGAACAGTTTAGTGGATACCAGGCGAAAGGTGGGGTGGGGGGTAGGCACAAAGGGTGAAGTGGTGCACCTACAACATGACTGACAAACATTAATGTACAATTGAAATTTCACAAGATTGTAACCTATCAATAACTCAATAAAAAAAAAATTAATCACCACCTAAAAAAAAAAAAAATAGAAGACGAGGGAATGAAGGCTTCCCAACTCATTTTACAAGGCCATCATTATCCTGACACCAAAATCAGACAAGGACACTACAAGAAAAGAAACACAGGCCGATATTTATGATGAACACAGAGACAAAAATTCTCAGTACAACATTAGCAAACCGAATTCAACAATACATTAAAAGGATCAGACAACATGATCAAATGGGATTTATTCCAGGGATGCAAGGATGATTCAACATCCAAAAATCAACCAATGTGATATACCACATTAAAAAATGATGGATAAAAATTATATGATCTTGTCAATAGATGCAGAGAAAGCTTTTAACAAAATCCAACATCCATTCATGATACAAACTATCAACAAACTGGGTATAGATGGAATGCATTTCAACATAATAAAAGCCGTTTATGACAAGTCCACATATAACATGATACTAAATGGTGAAAAACTGAAAGCTTTTCCTTTAAGATTAGGAACAAGGCAAGAATGCTCGCTCTTGCCAATTTATGCAACATACTACTAGAAGTCCGAGCCAGAGTAATTAGGCAAGTAAAAATAAATAAAAGGTATCCAAATCAGAATAGAACAGATACGACTGTCTCTATTTGCAGATGACACTTCATATAGTAAAAAAACCCTAAAGACTACCAAAAAGCCATTAGAACTAATAAATTCATTAAAGCTGTAGGATACAAAATCAACATACAAAAATCAGTTGTGTTTCTCTACATTAATAACAAACTATGCCAAATAGAAATTAAGACAACAATCCCATCTGTAACTGCACCAAGAAGAATAAAAATACTTAGGAATAAACTTAACCAATGGGGTGAAAGATCTATACACTGAAAACAATTAAGACATTGATGAAAGAAATTGAAGAGGACACAAATAAATGAAAAGACCTTCTGTACTCATGGAGTGGAAGAATTAATATTCTTAAAATGTTCATACAGCCACTATGGAAACTAAAACTCCAATAGCATTTCTTTTTTCACAAAAATAGTACAATCAACTCTAAAATTTGTAAGGAACCACAAAAGACTATGCACAACCAAAGTGATCTTGAGAAAGAACAAAGATGGAGGCATCACTCTTCCTAATTTCAAACTATATTACCAAGACACTAATAAAAAATAGCATGGTACTGGCATAAAAACAGACAGATAAATCAGTGGAACAGAAGAGAGAGCCCAGAAATAAACCCACACACATATGGTCAAATAATTTGTGACAAGGGAGGCAAGACTATACAATGGGGGAAAGGATAGTCTTTTTCAATAAATGGTGTCAGAAAAACTGGACAGCCACAGGCCAAAGAATGAAACTGGAGCACTATCTTACACCATATACAAAAGTCAACTCAAAATGGATTAAAGAATTGAACACTAAGACTTGAAACCATAAAACTCTTAGAAGAAAACATAGGCGGTAAATTCCTTGACACTGGTGTTGAACTCAGGATGAAGGAGTTAAAAGTTCCCTCAATTACAGTAACTGTGCCTTGCACCCACAAGGTTAACGTGGGAAACATAATAACCAAAGTTTCTGAGCTTGCATTCAGAACAGCAGGAGGATGGCTGATAAGAGAAGAACTTGCCGACAGCCCCCACCTGACTAAGCATCTTGCAGGAGTGCTGAGAAGCTAAAATGACTGACTGTAAACTTTAGACATCACCGACTAAAAATCCACTGCATGCAACACGTAGAATAGACAGTCATGCCTGTACGGAAGACTCTTAGAACTTCAGTCCCCAAGGCCACATGCTCCCACTCCCCAACCTAAAACCTCAAATTAAAACCCCGCTTGTAGCTTTTCAGGGAGTTCGGGATTACAGGGTTAGCTGCCATTCTCCCTGCTCAGCACTTTCCAATAAAATTCCTGCTTTCCTCCACTACACCCAGTATCAGAGATTGGCGTGCTGCACAACAGGTGAGTGAACTCACTTCAGGTTCAACAACAATGTTAGCACAGATTTTTTGAATTTGACACCAAAAGCAAACATGACAAAAGCAAAAATAAACAAGTGAGCCATATCAAACTAAAAAGCTTCTGTAAAGCAAAGGAAACCATCAACAAAATGCAAAGGCAACCTACAGAATGGGAGAAAATATTTGTAAATCATACATCTGACAAGAGGTTAATATCCAAAAAATATAAAGAACTAATAGAACTCAACAAAAAAACCCAAAAATCTGATTAAAAAATGGGCAGATGATCTGAATAGACATTTTTCCAAAGAAGACATACATATGGCCAACAGGTACATGAGAAGGTACTGACATCACTAATCCCTAGGGAAATGCAAATCAAAACTACACTGAGATATCATCTCTCACCTGTTAGAATGGCTATTATGAAAAAGACAAGAAATAAGCGTTGGTGAGGATGTAGAGAAAGAAGAACCTCTGGGCACTTTGGGGAATGTAAACTGGTGCAGCCACTATGGAAAACAGTATGGAAGCTCTGCAAAAAGTTAAAACAGAACTACCATATAATCCAGAAGTTCCACTTGTGGGCGTTTATCAGAAGAAAATGAAACCACTATCTCAGAAAGATATCTGCAACCCCATGTTCACTGAAGCATTATTTACAATGGCCAAGACATGGAACAACCTAAGTGTCCACTGACTGATGAATGGATAAAGAAAACATGGTGAGTGTGTGTGTGTGTATATATATATATATATAATGGAATATTATTTAGCCAGAAAAAAGAAGGAAATGTTGCTATTTGGACCAACATTGACAGACCTTGAGGGCATTACACTAAGTGAAATAAACCAGAGAAAGACAAATATTGTAGAACACTTATTTGTGGAATTTTTAAAAAAATCATAGATACAGAGAACAGACTAGTGTTTGCCAGAGGTGAGGGGTGGGAGGCATGCAAAATGAGTGAAAGTGGTCAAAAGGTACAAACTTACACTTATAAGATAAGTCCTGGGGATGTAATGGACAGCATGGTAACTATAGTTAACAATATTGTATTAAATATTTGAGAGCTGTTAAGAAAGCAGATCTTAAAAGTTTTCATCAGAAGAAAGAAACTTCTAACTATGAGTGGTGATGGATATTACGTAAAATTATTGTGGTAATCATCTCATAACATATACACATATCATACCATCATGTTGTACACCTAAAACTAATACAATATTCTATGTCGGTTCTATATCAATTAAAAATAATTTTAAAAGATGACAGCAAAAGGACAAGAAACAAAAAACTTAAGTTGGACTTCTTGAAAATTAAAAACTTCTGAGCATCAAAGGACACCATCAAGAAAGTGAAAAGATAATGCACACGAGCAAACATTTTCTCCCATTCTGTAGTTTGTTTTTTCATAGATCTGATGGGGGTCTAGCATCTCAAATATATAAAGAACTATTATAACAATACAATAAACAGACACATAACCCAATTTAAAAATGGGCAAAGGATTTGGATACACATTTCTTCAAAGACACTGGCCAATAAGCACCCAAAAAGATGCTCAACATCTTTACTCATTAGGCAAGTGCAAATCAAAACCACAACGAGACACCAATTTCACAACCACTAGGACAGTTACAACAAAAAATTGGGAAACAAAAGGCATTGGTAAGAATGTGAAGATTGGAACTCTCATAAAACACTGGTGACAACATAAAATGGTGCAGCCACTGTGCAAAGTTCAGCAGTTCCTCAATTTGTTAACTATACATTTACCATGTGATCCAGGAATTACATTCTTAAGTATATACTCAAGTGAACTGAAAGCATAATGTTCACAAAAAACCTATATATAAATGTTTATTGCAGCATTATTCATAATACCTAAAAGGTAGAAACCAGCTAAATATCCATCAACTGATGAAAAGTTAAATAAATGTAGTATAAGCATACAATGAAATATTACTGAGACATAAAAAGAAATTAAGTACATGCTACAGTGTGGATGCACCTAGAAAACATTATGCTAAGCAAAATAAGCCACGTACTGTGTGATCCTATTTATATGAAATGTTCTGAATAGGTAAATCTGTGGAGAGAGGAAGATTAGTAGATGCCAAGGCAGGGTGGGCAGAGAGAAATTGGGAGATATGAGGTTACTTTTTGGGTGACAGAAATTTTCTGGAATTAGATGGTGGTGATTAATGCACAACATTATGAATATACCAAAAAGTACTATATTATACACTTTAAAATAGTGAATTTTTGGCCAGCCTGGTGGTACAGCGGTTAAGTTTGCACGTTGTGCTTCAGCGGCCCGAGGTTCGCTGGTTTGGATCCCGGGTGCGGACATGGCACCACTTGGCAAGCCATACTGTGCTAGGCGTCCCACATATAAAGCAGACGAAGATGGGCATGGATGTTAGCTCAGGGCCAGTCTTCCTCAGCGAAAAGAGGAGGATTGGCAGCAGAAGTTAGTTCAGGGCTAATCTTCCTCAAAAAAAAAAAGGTGAATTTTATCTCAATATTTTTTAAAAAAATGAAATACAAAGGTTTCAGGCTTACAAAAGTGGAAAATTCATTACCAGCACACCCGCACTATAACAAATTGTTAAGGGAAGTTCTTTAGGAAAAAGAAAAATGATACTGAAAAATAAAAATGCGGATCTATGAAAAGGAATGGAGAGCATCAAAAATGGTAAATATATAAAAATTTTTCTTATTGTTTAAACATTTTGAAAAGGTAATTGTTCAAAATAAATGACAATTTACGTGGGGTTTATAACATATGTAAAAGTAAAATGCATGACAACAATAGCATAAAAGCCAGGAGGGGAGAAATGGAAGTATACTATAGTAAGGTTCCTATGAGATATGTGAAGCGGTACAATATCAGCTGAAGATGGAGAATAATAAGTTAAAGATATACATTACAGACCACCAAAGCAATACCTAAAATAGCAAGACAAAGAGTTATAGTTGATAAGCCAACAAAGGGGAATAAAATGGAATAACAAATAATCTAAGATGGAAAAAGGAAAGAACAGATGGAACAAATGGAAGACAAATAATAAAATGACAAACTAAAACCTAATCACATCTATAGTTATCTTAAATAAAATAGGCTAAAGCCTACTTTTAAAAGGCAGAGAGAGAGACTGGCCCGGGGGCCCAGCGGTTAAGTTCGCATGTTCCACTTCAGTGACCTGGGGTTTGCTGGTTCTGATCCCAGGTGTGGACATGACACTGCTTGGCAAGCTATACTGTGGTAGGCGTCCCACATATAAAGTAGAGGAAGATGGGCATGGATGTTAGCTCAGGGCCAGTCTTCCTCAGCAAAAAGAGGAGGATTGGCAGCAGACGTTAGCTCAGGGCTAACCTTCCTCAAAAAAAAAAAATAAATAAATAATATATATATATATATATATAAAATAAAAGTCAGAGATAGAGACAGATTGGATTAACCAAGAAAAGAACCCCCCCACCCAAAACAAAAAGCAAGACTCAATTATATACTGCCTACAGGAAATAAGCAGCTTAAATATAAAGACACAAATAGATTAAAAATAAAAGGATGGAAAAAGATATTTTATGCTGGCCACTAGTAAAAGAAACGTGGAGTGACTATATTAAATTCAGATAAAGTAGATTTCAAAGCAAAAACTATTACCAAGGATAAAGAATGTCATTTCATAATGATGAAGTGGTCACTGAAATCAAGAGGACACAAAATCCTAAAAGTTTATGCATCTAATTACAGAGCTTCAAAATAAACAACACAGAAACTGACAGAATTGGAAGGAGAAAAAGATAAATCCACAATTATAGTTGGAGATTTCAATACCCCTGTCTCAATACTTGAAAGAACAAGTAGATAATCAATAAGAACATAGTATAACAGAACACTATCACAGAAATTGGCCTGACATCCATAGAACATTCCAGCCATCAATAACGGAATGCACATTCTTCTCAAGTGCATATATAAGAGTTACCAAGACAGACCATATTCTGTACCATAAAACAAGTTTCTATAAACTTAAAAGATATAAAATCAGGCAGAATTAAATTATAAATCAATAACAGAAAGATTACTAGAAATTCCCCCAATTTTTAGAAACTAAACACCATATTTCTAAATAACCCATGGATCAAAAAAAACAAAGAAAAAATTAGAAAATAATTTGAACTGAATGAAAATGAAAACACAACATATCAAAATGTGTGGGATGCTGACAGGCAGTACTTAGGAGGAAACTTAAATCACTAAATATCAATATTTCATAAGAAGAAATGCTTCATACTGATGACCTTAGTCTCCCTTAAGAAATTAGAAAAAGAGTAAATTAAACCAAAAGAAGGAACATAATTAATAAAAATCAAAACAGAAACAGATGAAATAGAAAACAGAAAAATGAGAGAAAATTAATGAAAGCAAAATCTGATTAAGTTCATTAAATTGATAAAAAGACATTTAAAAAAAAGAATATGCAAATTCCCAGTATAAGGAATAAGAGGAATGACAGCACTACAGATTCTCCAGATATTGAAAGGATAATAAGGGAACACCATAAACTCTATGTCAATAAAACTCAACAACAGATGAACAAAATCCTGAAAAGACACAAGCTACCCAAGCTCACTCAAGAAGAAAAAGATAACCAGAATAGCCCTATAATTATAAAGAGATGGCTTCATAGGTGAGGGTAGACTACCAATTCTACTCTTTTCCAAAACATTCCAAAGAAAGGAATAGTCTCAATTCATTCCATGAGGACAGTATTACCCTGATACCAAACCCAAAGGTATTACGAGAGAAAACCAGTATCCTTCCTGAACACAGATACAAATATTCTACACAAAGCTCCAGCAAACGGAATTCAACAATATATTAAAAAGATAATACAACTTGATCAAGTAAGGTTAATTCCAGGAATGCTGGTTTAATATTTTAAAAAATCAATCCATGTAATTGAACCAGTAGAGGAAAATATAGAAGAAATTTTTTGTGACCTAAGATAACAGAAGGATTTCTTAGATATGACATCCATAAAAAAAAAAAAACTTGTTTGACAAATTGGATTTCCCCAAAATTAACATTTCTGCTCTTCAAAAGACACTGTTAAGAGAATAAAAAGACAAGCCACAGTCTGGGAGAAAATCTCAGCAAAATATGTATCTGATGAAAGACCTGTATTGAGAATATATAAAGAATTCTCAAAACTCAAAAATAAGAAAAGAAACAACCTGATTTTTAAAAAATCGGTAAGAGTTGAATAGATACTTCAACAAAGAATATATAAGGATGGCAAATAAGCTCATGAAGATGTTCACTATAATTAGTCATTAGGGAAATGCAAATTGAAACCACAATGAGATATCACTACACACCTATTAGAATGACTAAAATTAAAAAGACTGACCATACAAAGTGTTGGCGAGGATATGGATAAAAAAACACTCTTCCATGCTTCTCCCCACCTGCATCCTCTTCCCTCCACCCAAGGGTAATCACCATTCCAAATCTGGTGAGAATCATTCCTCTGCTTTTTGTTCTTGCTCTAACTTCAATACGTGGCATTGTTTCTTTTGCCCCTTTTTGATCTTTATGTAAGTGGTATCACAGTGTATGTGTTCCTCTATAATTTGCTTTTTTTATTCACCATTTAATTTATCCATGTCATGAATGAAGCTATTATTTTAGTTTTCCCTGTTGTAATCTATTCCATAGAATTCAATTCCAATATATACACGTATATTTACACATACCACAACTTATCCATTCTAGTGCACTCATTTGAGGTGTTTCTAGAATTTTGACATTACCAACAAGATTACTATGAACATCCCTCTACAGGATTCATTCACATGCTTTACTTTAAAATGTATTTTACATAATAACTTTATCAATACAGAAACACCAGTTTTCTTCAGGTCGGTATTTGCCTGGTATAACTTCAATCCTTTTACTTTCAACATTTTGGTGTCCTTATATTTTAGATTAAGTCTCTTCTAAACAGCATTTCATACGGATTTTTTTTTAACCAGTCTATCAACTGTAGTCTTTCAATTAGAGTTTTATCCATTCTACATTATTGGGATTACTGATCTATTTCTACTCATTTTTACTATCTTATTTTGTGCTAATTGTTCTGTTTTACCTGCCTTCTTTACGTATTACTTTAGATAGATGGAAGAAGTAAGGCACTCCTACCATTTGGAAATTATATAACTCTATTTCTAATCTCTAGTGATTACTCTAGAAATTTAAATGATCTTATTTAACAAAAGAAAGTCTAAAGCAGATCACATCTTTACCCTCCTCATGAACAATGCTAAGAGCCTTAGCACCCTCATTACAAACAACTCCACCTTGACTTCTGTCATTGTTACCAAGATTTTAATTCAATTTTTCAAACCTTCATATATTATTGTTTAGTTAAGTAAATCTTAATTTAGATTTACCCACAAATGTGCCAGTTTGATAACTATTCCATCTTGCATCATCAACCTTTTTTAGAGATCATTTGCCTTCTAAGATATATCCTTCAGAAGTTCCTTTGGGAACAGTTTGTTGTTTAGGAAACTCAAGTTTGTTTTTTCTGGAAATGTCTTGATTTTGTCATCCTTGAAAGATAAAATCAATTCTAGAGAGAAACTGTTACTTCTCTCAGCACTGTCAAGATAATATTTCACTGTCTTCAGGTTTCTATTATTGTGGCTGAAAAGTCAATTGTCACGCTCACATCTTGCTTTCTAATACCATACTCCAGTAAAGGGAACCAGGGCTCCTTGGAGAAATGGCTGATTCTAAGATAGGGCAGGAAATATACAAGATGATCCTAGAGCCTCTTATTGTGACAGAGAGTAGATGGGAAAACAAAAACACCAAAAGCATGGGAGTTGTGGGGTTTGGGGAACAAAGAATTATCTCTGAGCCAACTCCCCAGTGTGATTAGGCACCATATTTTCTCTCCTTCCGCTTTGTCTCAGGCTGTGAGGTCACCAGAGGCTGAGAGATGCTTTTGGAACAAATGTCTGCTCCACTGCCTGTTCCTGAAGAATCATATTTTGTTATTTCGGGCCTCTTATTGTTTCCATTATATTAATACAAGTTGAAAGAGACAATGGAAAAACTATTTTTAAAAACTTTTACCCAGAATATATGTGTTCTGTATTAGGAAGGGTTTCTATCACATGGCCAGAATCAGAAGTCTGTTTGACTCTATTTTCGAACAAGTTACACTCGAATTTGTCACATCAAGAATTCACCTCACCAATTTTTTTCTTCCTGTTTCTTCTACAACACACGTGAGTTTTTAAAGAGCCCCAAGCTGCTATAAGACTCAAAGACAATTGTACATAAGAATGTCACATTTACCGTGAATACTCTATTTACTCTGACCACCTTTAATTAAATTAGTGATTAATAATAAAGTGAAATTTTAAAAATTCCCCTAAGTATGGAAATAAAAGTATACTTTTTTTTTTTTTTGTGAGGAAATTGGCCCTGAGCTAACATCTGTTGCCAATTTTCCTTTTTTTCCCTGCCCAAAGTCCAAGTACATAGTTGTATATCCTAGTGGTAGGTCATTCTAGTTCTTCTATGTGGGATGCCATCACACCATGGCTTGACGAGCGTTGCGTAGCTCTGTGCCCAGGATCTGAACCCGTGAACCCCAGGCCACCAAAGCAGAGCGCACTTAGCCACTCGGCCACGGGGCTGGCCCCTAAAAGTACACTTTTAAATAATTCAGGGGGTCAAGGAAGACATAAGAAACCATAAGGAAAATTTAAAAACACGAGGACTTTCAAAACACAGTAACAAGAAAACAACTTAAAAAATGGGCAAAGACTAAATGGACACTTCACCAAAGAAGACATACGGATGATCAACAAGCAAATAAAAAGATGCTCAATATCATTAGCTATTAGGGAGATGCAAATTAAAACCATAATGAGGTGTCTCCAATATCTATTAGAATGCAAAAAAGAAACGAAAACAAAAACAACCCAGACAATAATACACGCTGAGGAGGATGCAGAGCGACTAGAACTTTTAGACACTATGCACAGGAATACAAAATGGTACAGCTGCTCTGAAAAATAATTTGGTTGTTTCTTATTAAATTAAATACACACTTACTACACAACTCAGCAGTTCTACTCCTAGGTATTTATCCAAGCAAAACGAAAACATATGTTCCCACAAAAAACTGTACCTGAAAGTTTATAATGGCTTTATTCATAATTACCAAAAACTGAAACAACCCAAATCTTCATCAACTTGAAAATGAATAAGTGTGGTATATCCACACAATGGAGTACTACTCAGCCATAAACAGAATGAACTATTGATGTACATAAAAATATGGATAAATCTCAAATGCGTTATGTATTATGCATAAGTGAAAGAATGCAAACTCAAAAGGCTACATTACTGTGTGACTCCATTTAAACGAAATTCTGCAACAGGCAAAATTATAGGGATAGAAACAGATTAGCTGGTTTCCAGTAAGAGGTTGACCACAAAGGCACAGGAGAACTTTGGTGGCCGACAGAACTCTTCTATTCTTGATTGTGGTGGTAGTTACATGACAGTAATGTTGACCAATGACGACAGAACTATATACTAGATGTGGGTTGAACTGTGTCTCCCAAAACTTCATATGCTGAAGTCCTAACCCTCAGTACTTCAGCATGTGACCTTATTTGGGAAAAGGGTCTTTACAGATATAATCAAGTTAAAATGAGGTTATTAGGGAGAGGCCTAATCCAACAATGACTTGTGTCCTTATAAAAAGGGGAAATTTAGAAACAGACACACACATACACAGGGAGATTATCATGTGAGGAGACTGGGGTGATGCTTCTACAAGCCAAGGAACAAGAAAGCAGCCAGCAAACCACCAGAGAAGCTAAGCAAAAGGCATGGTATAGATGTTCCCTAAGAGCTCTCAGAAGGAATAACAATGCCAGTACCTTGATCTTCAACTTCTGGCCTCCTGAACTGTGAGATGATAAATTCCTGTCCTTTCAGCCACTCACAGTTTGTGATTCCTTGTTATGGCAGCCCTGGCAAACTAGTACAATACTAAAAATGATGAATGTTATAACATGTAAATCATACCCTCATAAAAAATATGGAGAGTTTGCTAGAACTTGGAGACGAAAACATGTACGATATTATTAGTCAGAAAATTGGGAGTGTGTATAAACTACAAAAAGTGATTAGATCTATCTAATCCTATATATTGCTATGGTTCCTGAGCCTCCATTAGAATTTTTTAAACACTAAAATAAGTATTTTAGCAAAATAAACATTTAGAATTTAATGGCAATGAAATTCAACTTAACAAAAACTTGTAGGATATAGCTAATAAAATTCTTGGAAGGAAATTTTAAATTATAAATGGTTACATTAAAAAGAAAATTGAGACTTCCAGTTTCAGTTACATGTAAAGAGCTTGTAAGGTACCACTGCCATCCTTCTAACAAGAAAAAAGCTGAACAAGCTGAAAACCAACAACTTTTCTTGGGGCCGTCAGAGAAATGAGGTAGGAGGGCAAACCACCAGCACCAAATCTACAGAGATAGGCAAATCAAGAGAGTTATAGCCAAGATCTGATTACCTGAAGCAGAAGAGAGAGAGATAAACTGGAAGGAACACTTAAATGGTAACTTTGATGAACTGGTGGAGACCGAGTATGGACAAGCATGAGATTGGGGAATTCCTAGGGGCTACAGCCTTAAGGAAGCTCCAATACTTTTAGTGGTTACCATGAGGTTTGTATAAAAGATCTTGTAGATGAGATAGTCCATTTTCTGATAGCCTGTTATCTCCATTAGCCTAAGCAGGTTCCATCCCTTTCCTCTTCCCCATCTAAGTTATTTCTGTCACAAATTATTGTTTTGTGTTCTGAGTCTGTGATTAAAATGAAGTGTTTATAGCTATTTTTGATGCTTTCCTTACCTTTATCTTTTATGTTATAATTAAGGGTTTGCTAACCTGTTCTGATCAAGAGCTGCAATTTTCTGATTTTGTCTATTTATGTCCTTGCTCAAGGCTTTGTAAATCCTTGCCTTTTCGGTTCAGGTATGAGGGCATCCTTGATCATTTCTTGTAAGGGAGGTTGAGTGGCAATGAGCTCCCTCAGCTTTTGTTTATCTGGGAAAGTTTTTGATTCTCATCATATCTGAAGGATAGTTTCTCCAGATAGAGTATTGTTGGCTGGAAGTTTTTGTCTTTCAGTATACTGAATATATCATTCCACTCTCTCCTAACCTGTCAAGTTTCTGCTGAGAAATCTGCTGAAAGCCTGACAGGGGTTCCTTTGTAGATTATTCTCTTTTGCCTCACTGCCCTGAATGTTTTTTCTTTGTCGTTGACTTTTGCCAGTTTTACTATTCTATGCCTTGGAGAAGGTATTTTTGCGCTCATGTAATTAGGAGTTCTACTGGCTTCATATACTTTGAAGTCCAGTTTTTCCCCTAGGTTTGGTAAGTCCTCAGCTATTATTTCTTTGAACAAGCTCTGTGCTCCAATCTCCACTCTTTTCCCTCTGGAATACCTACAATCCTCATGTTGCATTTCCTAATTAAGTCACATGTTTCTCAAAGAAGTTCTTCATTTTTTTAAAGTCTTAGTTCTCTCTCTTCCTCCATCTGAAACATTTCTATATTTCTGTCCTCTATTTCTAATTCTGTCCTCCATAATATCAGCTCTATTTTTTAAGGTTTCTAGATTGTTTTTTAGCTCATTCATTGTGTTCTTCTCAGAATCTGGCTTTTTTTTTTTTTGAGTTTCAATCTCTTTTGTGAAGAATTCCTTTTGCTCATTAATTTTATTCCGGAGTTCACTGAACTGTCTGAGTTTTCTTATAACTTACTGAGTTTCTTTACGACAAGTATTTTGAATTCGCTGCCATTTACATTGTAAATTTCTGAGACTTCAGGACTATTTCTGGAGACTTGTCATTTTCCTTCTGCTCTGGAGTGTTAATGCAGTTCTTCATGGTGTCTGATGAAGTGATCCTTTGTCAGCACACAGTGTAGTATCAGCTTGCAGATTCCACCAGCCACCACTTGGGGGGGGGGGCGGCGCGGACAGGAGATGTGTTTTCTGAACCCACCACATCTGCTGGAAGTTGTGCCATTGGCCTGCTGGCCACAGCCACTTGGCAGGCCACACGTGCACATGCAGGCACTCTGGTGCAGATGCACTGCCTTGACCAGGGACCAGCCAAGCTGGTATGCTAGGTGGAGGAGAGGGGTGCCTTCACTCACATGCACGTGGGCCCACCCTGTGCTCATGGGTGGTTCACCTGTGCTGCTGCACTTGGTTAGGGGCACCCACGTGGTGGCTGAGCTGCACCACTCAGTGTGGACCGTTCCTCAAGTTGGGCTGCCACTCCGAAAGCAAAAGTGTTCACGTGCAGGCCTGCCTGCTCCCCTGCCTCCTCTTTCAGTGGTGCACCAGCTGCTGCATGAGGACCTACAACCTAGATCGCTGCCACTGGGGAAGGGGAGAGGATCAGCTCACCTTCTGTTGCTTCCTGGGGATCCAGTACCCCCACCTTCAGATGTACAGCTGCGTGGATCTTTCAGAAGTCCCACTGTGCTTTGTAGGGAATTCCCTATTGGTTAATGAATCTCCCTTTGGTTGTAACTTAGGAAAAGAGGCTAAGGGAACAGCTCACTCCATCATGATGCTGACGTCACTTGGAGCTCCTATACTTCTGAGAGTTTTATCTCTAGGAATCCCATCAGATTCTCACTAAAGTATCAAGATCTCCTTGTAGCTCAGGCAGAGGGAGGGGAAACATACACATTACGAAAAAGCCTGGAGCATTCTCCATAATAAAGGCCTACTCACTTAATCAGAGCCTTATCCCACCTAGGGGAAGGATATTTCACTGATTCCAGACCCCTCTAGTTTTCCTATCTCACCTGACTGATTACAGGGTGGAGGGAGGGGAGAAGCTAAGAGACACTGTGAAGGTCACAGTCCAGGGACACAGGCCCACTAAAAAAACTGAGATTTAATCATAAGATTATAGACAGTTTCCCCTTCCCAATACTTTACCACCCACTAACAAGGCTCTAGTATAGTAACGGTAGATCACAGGTGAAAGAGCTACAAGACACAGACTCTAAGGAGTTCTTAGGGAAATTCAAAGACAACAAGGGAGACACAAGAAGGAGACTAGAGGAATTGGAAGCCTCTAGCACTTACAGCTACAACAAACGTTAAACACAGGACAACTCTTAGCCACTTTATACTAATAAAGGCTCACAATAAAGGCCTATTTACCTCAGTTACTATTACCTGATACATTATGTCCAGCTTTCAACAAAAAATTCAAAGCATGCTAAAAAAACAAGATAAAACAGTCAGAAGAGACAAAATAGATCTAAGAACCACACTCAGATATGACACAGATTCTGGAATCATCAGACATGGAAATTAAAATAATTATTAATTAACATGCTAAGAAATCTAATGGAAAAGTAGACAACATGAAAAGACAGATGGGTAATGTAGGCAGAGAGATTGAGACTATAAGAAAGAATAAAAAGTAGATGCTAGAAAACAACATTAACAGAAATAAAGGATGCCTTTGATGTGCTCACGCATCAGCAGATGGCATATGGTTCTAAGGAAAGAATCAGTGAACTTAAAGAAATGTCAATAAAAACTTCCAAAATTGAAATGTAAACAGAAAAAAGAATGAAAAAACCAGAACATTCAAGAACTGTGGGAAAATTTCAAAAGGTGTAAATGGAATACTAGAAGAAAGAGAAAATGGAACAGAAGAAATATTTTAAGTAATAATGGCCCAAAACTAATGAGATACACTAAAGGACAGACTTAGAAGCTCAGAGAACCTCAAATAGGATAAAAATGTAAAAATCTACACCTAAGCATATCGTATCAAAGTGCAGAAAAGTAAAGACAACGAGAAAATCTTAAGGGAGGCAGAGGAAAAAAACACATGGATAATAATTACAAGGAACTTCTCATCAGAATTCTGTAAACAAGAAGAGAGTGGAGTGAAATATTTAAAGTGTTGAAAGACAAAGACCACCAACCCATAATTCTGTACCCTAAGAAATTATCCTTCAAAAGTGAGTGAGAAATAGACTTTATCAGATAAACAAAAACGGAAGGAATTTGTTACCAGTACACCTGTCTTGCAAGAAATATTAAAAGAAGCTCTTCAGAGAGAAGGAAAATGATATAGGTCAGAAACTCGAATCTACACAAAGAAAGGAAGAGCAGTGAAGAAGGAATATGTGTGGGTAAAATAAAAACTATTATTAGTTTTCTTACTCTTAACTGATCTAACAGGTAAGAGAATGTTCAGAATAATAACAACAATAATGTAGCCAATGATCATGGCTTATGTATAAGTGAAATGAATGATGCAATGATACAAGTGACTAGAGGCAGGCATTAGGAATACTTAGTAATTATAAGGTAGCTGCAATACCTATGAAAAGGCATAGTATTATTTGAAAGTGGACTTGGATTAGCTGTAAATGTATACTGAAAATTCTAGTGCAACCACTAAAAAAAAAGAAAAAAGAAGTATAACTGATGTTAAGAAAGGAGAGAAAACAGAACCATATAAAATGATCAGTTAAAGCCATAAGAGACAGAAAAGAGTGGAAAACAAAAATAGGAACACAGAACAGGGCAATGAATAGAAAACAGTAACAAATACTGTAGTTACTAATCCAACTATATGAATAACCATTTTAAACATCAATGGCCTAAATATACCAACTAAAAGACAGAGATGGTCAGACTGGATCAAAAAACAAGACCTAGGGGCCGGCCCCACAGCTGAGTGGTTAAAGTTCCGCACACACCACTTCAGCAGCTCAGGGTTCGTGAATTTGGATCCTGGGCGCAGACCTATTCCACTCATTAGCCATGCTGTGGAGTTATCCCAATTACAAAGCAGAGGAAGACTGGCACGGATGTTAGCTCAGGGGTAATCTTCCTCAGAAAAAAAAAAGAAAGCTGGAGTAGTTATATTAATTTCAGACTTCAGAGCAAGGAAATTTATCAGGGATAAAAAGGGGCATACATAATGATGAAACGGTTCTATTCTCCAAGAAGACATTAGAATCCTTAGTTGTATGGACACTATCAGCTATCAAAATTTATAAATTATACTGTAATAAATAAGACTGTAATACTGGCATGGGGAGAGATAGACACATATCAGGTGATCAAAAGAGTTGTGTGTCTATAAAAATGTAATACATGACAGGTATGAAATCACTTTAGTGAGAAAAGACTATACTAACCCAGTAAGTAGTATTTAGACAATTAATTATCTATATAGTGAAAAAAAGGATCCCTATTTGATACTACATCAATCAGAATAAAGTAGTTTATGCTGAACCTACCCCAAAACACCCCCAAAACATCAGTGGCTTAAAGATTTATTTCTTGCTCAAGTTACACGTCCACGGCATGTCAGCAGGAGGCTCTGCTCACTGTCACTCAGGGACTCATGCTGATGGAGACTTCTGTTCACAGCTCATTGGCCAGAACTAATAACATGTCCCACTCAGCCATAAGAGGGCCAGGAAAGCAATTCTTATCCCATGCACAGAAGAGACATCTTTATCAGGGAGCAGTAATGCCAAAGACTAGACAGCAAGTCCAGGGAATCCTCTGTCCGTGGCAATAAAGAACCATTGACAATAATCCCTTACATTTCTTGGCACATTTTTTCTTTCCAAATTCCACTGGATTATTTTTCATACCCTCTGAGTAGTATGTACTGCCCTTCACAGACCAGTGCTCTAAGTAATGATAAGCTCCAAAGAATTTGCCGTCTCTGGAAACTCAGAGAGCTAAATCACGTCTCCTCCCAAGGACATAGCTCATATTCTTGGGTACACACTGCCCCACCTCCACAGACTTGACAATTTTCCCCAGAACACAGATGCTCTGCTAAAGGCTCTACATTTATTAACTCTTTAATCCTAAGAACTCTTTCCGATAGGTACGATTATTATTCCCATTTAAATTACCACAACCGAGGTAAAGAGAGGGTAAGTAATTTAATCAGCTAGTAATCAAATCAGGCCATCTGGCTTCAGTGCTCCTTTCCCTTTAAGGCCCACTCAAAGTCCTCTGGCAGGTACCGCTGCTTTCCTGCTACAGCCTCATCATTCCATCATTCCATCAACCCAGCACCTCCATCATCTACCCTCCTATCTCCTACAGGGCTCTAGTTCTGAACTGATTAAAAGCTGCCCCAAAAGAAAAGGAGTCTGGCAGAACAACCATTTCCCTGAAGGATTAAACCGCGTACTGTCACCTCTACCTTCCTATCCTCTCTATTCCACATCCCTCTATCTTAGAGAGTCTGACCCAACACGTTAGCCCCAAATGTCTTCCTGGGTAGAAATAAAAAGATGACCCAAAAAAGGATTAAAATTGATTTTTCATGAAGGATGCCCTCCTAAAGCCTTCTGAAGAACAGAATGACTGTTACTGCCCATGGGCTGCAAGAAGTTACAAGAAAGTGTGCAGCATTAAGATCTACTGACTAGTGATGGTGCTATGGACTGAACCGTGTCCCCCCAAAATTTGTATCTTGAACCTAACCCTTAATATGATGGTATTTGGAGACAGGGTCTTTAGGAGATAACTAGGATTAGATGAGGTCATGACAGTGAGGCCTTCATGGTGGGATCAGTACCCTTATAAGAAGAGACACCAGAGAACTCACTCTCTCCTTCTCTTTCTCTCTGCCACGTGAGGACAGAGTGAGAAGGTGGTCATCTACAAGTCAGGAAGAAAACCCTCACCAGAACCTGACCATGCTAGAACCTTATCTCAGACTTTCAGCCTTTAGAACAGTGAGAAAATAAATCTCAGTTGTTTAGGTCCCCCAGTCTATGGTATTTTGTTACAGTAGCCCAAGTAGACTAAGAGAGTAGGCATTTTACATTCCCTCCTTTATTTCCCAGTAACTGTACTTGTCTTATAAATGTGTAAACTAGGATTCAACTGCCTAATAACTACAAAAGCCACTGCTTTTACCCTGACAACGCTGCCTCCTACAGAGGATGAGAGGTCTACATCTTGGCTCTGCTCCCAACTCTGTCAGTAACTAAATATTTCCCTTGGATGAGTCCCTAATCTTCTTGAAACCCAAGTTTACTCTTCTGACAGTAAGAGACCTAAATGTCAGATACTCTCTAAAGTGGTTTTGCTGCATGGAGATTATTCAAAATGCATAAAAGGGGGGGAATACGGTGATTATTCAGAACACAAGAGGGTTTTACCTTCCTGCTCCTAAAAAGATACCATTATACCCCGATATATATAAAAGAGCAGAACAAAGTCAAAACAAAGTATTCTGATTCCCTACCTGACCAAATCACTTAGGGTGACAAAAGCTTCATGTGCCATTACTAGATACACTGACGTGGTCACTGGACTCAGCTGGCCACTGACTTCAATGAAGCTAGTTACTGGAGAACAGCAAATATTGAGAAGCTCAGATACCAGGATCCTTGACTTTACAAAGATAAAAAATTCCAACTCTCCTCATCCTTCTACAATTCTGAACTTAAATGGAGTTGGAAAGCAATGCTAGTTACTACCTTTATATTACAAGCAAGTTCCAGCTGGTTAGAAAAGCAAAGATCCATTTAACGTTACATGGAACAATTCAATTTTCTAGTTCATACTGGATGTTAACAACAATAAATGGCAAATATTACTTATTGCAGAAATCAGTAAAGTATCAAAAGAAGGTTCGAATTTTAACCAAGAGTAATTTATGACACTTTTCACAAATACAGAAAGCATAAAAGAGATATTGCACAATATTCAGGATCCCCACTATACCGAGGAAACTTCAAATATACGGAAATGTAAACCAAAAGACTCATCTCAGAAAACCTCCACATTAAAAAAAGAAAAAGTATTCACAAAACAGTATAAAAAAGCAAGCAAGGTCACTAAAAGGGAACTATTTCCCATTCCAAGTGCAAGGTAGTTACGGCAGAATTTGTATGTCATCATAATTTGTTGAAAAATGATTTTAAAGTATTATTTCACACCATTAACATGATACCAGGGATTGGCTTCAAAAGAATCTGGTCGAAGGGGAACGAGGCGGGGGGAACGTAGGAACGGAAACAAGGTAGTTCATGAATTGATAACTGTTGAAGCTGAGTAACGGATATATGGGGATTCATTATCCTATTCTTCCTAATTCCATGAATGTTTGACATTTTCTCTGTAAGAAAAGTTAAAATTATTACACATTTTTGATGAACAAATTTAATCCTCATATCCTAAAAATAAAGAAAGACTAGTACCTTCCAATCTTTGAATTTTTGCTTTCACAGAAATAACAGCTTCAAAAGGGGAAACTCTCAGCTCAAAACACGTTCCCGTCAATGTTTCAATGAAGAGCTCCATGGTATCATAGAAAGGAAGTTTGTAGTAAAACGGTCCCACGTTATCTTCATTGAAGAATGGAGGATCTTTTCTGTTATCCATTACTTTGACTTTTCTAATTCCTCTGGAATATGTTGTAGGCAACTGTATTCCAGTTCTAGCCAAATCAGCTTTGAACATTGGTAATATATATCGTTGTTCATGTTTTGAGTTTTGTACCTAAAAAACAAGAATAATTTTTTTAACAAGCCTATTTCAAAGTCTCATTCCTCCATCAAGATTTTTCTGAACAACCCTGGCCCATATCGATCTTCTAGACAGCCCCAAAATGCATTTTAGTGCTTAAATGTCTAATCTTGAACTTTTCATGTTTGTCTCTGAATCACTCTCCCAACTAGACTGTAAGTTTATTAAGAACAGGTTTATTTGTGACACTTCTCTCTATCTAACTAGAGCTCAGTACACTTATCTATAGTACATGCTCAACAAGTATGTTTTGTTGTTAACAATATTTAAATCAATGAATTCGACACATAGGTATACATTAGACTTGGAAAAACTTACACACATCCTTTTCTAAAACATGTAAATTATGTTTTCTAACCCAAAGGATAACTTTATAGCCATTGTACATTTGAATCACACTGAATAAACAGAATAGCAACCATCTTAATAGGTTCCTTAAAAATAGGACTCACTAAATAACCAATGAGCATTTGCATTTCCAGAGATTATCTATCAGTATGACATTGAGATGAGATTAATATTGGTAACAAACACTAGATATGCTCTCTACACACAAACATACAATGGCTAATGAATATGAGAGGCAAACAACTGACAGAAGTACTAAGAAAAATTACAAGTGTATAATTAAGAGAACAGAAATAATCAAATTGATATGAAATGCTATTAATCACTGAAAACTGTAAAGAGGGATCTTGAATTTAAGCTAGAAGGACAGAAGACACACATCTTCCTGGAGAGACAGGTAAACCATCTTTTTAATACCTTTATGGTGATATGATCTACATACCATAAAATTCACCCATGTAAAGTCTAAAACTTACTGGTTTTTAGCACATTCATCGAACTGTACAACCATTACCACAATCATTTTTAGAACACTTGTGTCACTCCAAAAAGGACCCCTACACTCTTCAGACATCACTCCCAAATTCTCCCTTTCCCTCTCAGCCCTAGGCAACTACTAATCTACTTTCTGTCTCTATAATTTTGCCTATTCTAGAGATTTCACACAAACAGAATCATCCAACATGTAATCTTCTGTGACTGGCTTCTTGCACTTGGCATAACGTTTTTAAAGTGCATCCATATTCTAGGATGTATCAGTACTTCATTCTTCTTTATTGCTGAGTAAGAGTTCATTGCATGGATATACCACATGTTGTTTATCCAGCCACGAGCTGATGAGCATTTTGGGTTGTTTCCAATTTTTGGCTATTATGAATAATGCTATAAGAACATTTAATTACAAATTTTTGTGTGGACACGTGTTTTCTTCCTAGAAGACCATACATACCTAGGAGTGGAACTGCTGGATTATGTGGTACCTCCATGTTTAGCAATTTGTAGAACTACCAAATTGTTTTCAAAAGTGGTCTGAACCATTTTACATTCCCACCAAGAAAGAATGAGGGTGCTGATTTCTCCACATCCTTGCCAATACTTTCTATTGTCTTTTTGATTAAAGCCATCCTAGTGGGTGTGAAGTATTATCTCCTTGTGGGTGTGATTTGCCTTTAATGACTAATTGATGTTGAGTACCTTTTTATGTGCTCATTGGCCAGTCATATATCTTCTTTACAGAAATGTCTATTCAGATCCTTTGTCCATTTTTAACTGGGTTGTCTTTTTATTATGGAGTTCTAAGGATTTTTTTTTGTTTTCTAGATAGAAGCCTCTTGACAAATATGATTCACAAATATTTTCCCCAATTTCGTGGGTTGTCTTTTAACTTTTTTTTTTTTTGAGGAAGATTAGCCCTGAGCTAACATCTGCCACCAACCCTCCTCTTTTTGCTGAGGAAGACTGGCCCTGAGCTAATATCCCTGCTCATCTTCCTCTACTATATATGTGGGACGCCTGCCACAGTATGGCTTGATAAGCGGTGCAGAGGTCTGCACCTGGGATACAAACTGGCACACTCTGGCCCACTGAAGCAGAGCACGTGAACTTAACTGCTACACCACCAGGCCAGCCCCTAACTGTCTTGATGGTGTCCTTTGAAGCACCAAAGTTCTTCATTTTAATGGAGTCCAATTTGGCTATTTTTCTTTTATTGCTTGTGCTTCTGGTGTCATATTTTAAAAGCTCTGCTCAATTCAAGGTAATAAAGATTTACCTGCATATATTTTTCTAAGAATTATATAGTGTTAGCCCCTATATTTAGGTCTATAGTCCATTTTGAATTTATTTTTGTGGATGGTGTGAAATAGAGGTCTAGCTATATTCTTTTGCAAGTAAATAACCAGTTGTCCCAGGACCACTTGTTGGAAAGAACATTCTACCTCCATTGAATTGTCTTGGCACCCCTATTAATAATAAACCAATTGACCATAAATGTCAGGGTTTACTTCTGGTCCCCCAATTCTAACCCACTGATCTATATATCTACCCTTATGCCAGTCTACACACTGTAGTTTTGTAGTAAATTTTGAAATAAGGAAGTGTGAGTCCTCTAATTTGTTTTTCTCTTTCAAGATCGTTGGCTATTCTGGGTCCCTTCAATTTCCATACGAATTTCAGGACTAGCTTGTCTATCTTGCAAAAACAGCAGTTGGGATTTTGATAAGGATTGTGTTAAGTCTGCAGATTAACGTGGAGAGTATTACTATCTTGGCAACATTAAGTCTTCTAATTCATGACCATACGATGACTTTCAACTTACTTATAACTTCCTTAATTGCTTTCAGCAATGCTTTATTATTTGTAAAGTACAAGTTTTGCATTTCTTAAAAAGTGTATTCCTAAGAATGCTATTCTTCTTGATGCTACTATAAACGAAATTGTCTTAGTTTCATTTTCACATTGTTCATTGCTAGTGCGCAGAAATACAATTGACTTTAACATGTTGATCTCATACACAGCACCCTTGCTGAACTCATTTATTAGTTCTAGAAGTCTTTTTAGTGGATTCCTTAGGATTTTCTACATACAAAATCACGTCACCTGCAAATATATTTTCATTTCCTTTCCAATCTAGATGCTCTTTATTTCCTTTTCTTACCTAACTTCCCTACCTAGAATCTCCAACACAAGGTGGAACAGAAGTGGTGAGAGCAGACGTTCTTCTTTTACTCCTGATTGTAGGGGGAAAGCATTCAGTCTTTCACCATTAGGAGTCATTTCAGCTGTGGGGTTCTCATAGATAATCTCTTATCAGGTTGAGGATGTTCCCTTCTATTTCTACTTTGTTTAGGCATCTGCTGTTTCTTATTTTCTTATCATGAAGGGTGTTGGATTTTGTCAAATGCTTTCCTTTCCAGTGTCTATTGAGATGATCATGTGTTGTCTCTTATTCTATTAATATGGTATATTACATTGACCCATTTTTATATCTTGAACCAACCCTGCCTTCCTGGGATAAATCCCATTTGTATATGGTGTACAATCCTTTATATACGTTGCTAGATTTGGTTTGTTAGTATTTTTTTAGGGTTTTTGTGTCTATATCCGTAAGAGAAATTGATCTAGTTTTCTTTACATGTCTTTGTCTGGTTTTGGTATTGAGGTAATACTGTCCTCATAGAATAAGTTGGGAAGTATTCCCTAGAGTTGGGTAAACTTCTGGATGTATTTCAGAATGGGTAAAGCCTCAGAGTGGGAGAAGGGTATCAGGAAGTAAGCCCAGATGAACAGAAAGTGAACAAATGGGAAGCGCAACAGTCAAGGAGAAAAATGAGCGATAAACTTTTTACTTTTTGCCAAAGGATATGTGATATCACTGAAGTCACAGCAATTTTCATGGCAATGTGTTTAAAGAAGCAGTTTTCAAAAAAGACTGTGGTTTGATTAATAACCCACATCTCCATTCTACAGGCATGATATTCCATAGGCATCCGAAATCTCAACACTAGACAGACACACCTGAAACCCAACATATCCAAAACTAATCGTTTTTCCTACAAATCTTCTTGTCCTACAGTCCCCATCTTTGTAGAGTACCACTATTAATATAGTCAGGCAAGCCAGAAATCTAGGAATCATTTTAGATTTTTCCCTCCATCTCCAAAATACCTAGAAATGACCCATCCTAACAATACAACTTCTTAATATTTCTATAATCTGTCACTCCATGCCACACTGATTAGGACTTAGTTCAGGCCTTCATTACCTCTAAGGGAGCAATTTTGATTGCCTATAGACAATCCTTGACTCCTGCCCTTCACTCTTTCCAATTTATTCTCTATGATGACAACAGTTATCTATTTTTTTTAAAGAAAGTTTAATGAAAACTGGATTAGGGTATCATATCACGTAGTTCAGAAATTATTTACTCTCAACATCTATCTTAAGCAGGGGACGAGGTCCCACGAAGTTCTAAAATTATTTTGCATTTGACTTTAGAATGCATAGCAGTGAAAGCACCAATTCAGTTGAAATGAGAGAAATGAATCTAAGTTAGTCTGAAGCCTGAATTTTTTTCTTCCTTTTAAATAGACTTTAGAGCAGATTTAGGTTCACGGCAAAACTGAACAAAAAGTACAGATAGTTCCCATATACTCCCTGCCCCCACACACCCACAGCCTCCTCCACTATCAACATACTATACCAGAGTGGTATACTTGTTAATTGATGAGCCTACATTGACACATCATCACCCAAAGTCCATAGCTAACACATGGGTTCATTCTTGTGTTGTACATTCTTGTGGTTTTCACAAATGTATAATGACATGTCCCCACCATTATAGTATCATACAGAATAGTTTCACTGCCCTAAAAATCCTTTGTGCTTTACCTATTCATTCCTCTCTCCCTCAACCCCTGGCAACCACTGATCTTTTCACCATCCCCATAGCTTTGCCTTTTCCAGAATGTCACATAGTTGAAATTATACAGTATGTAGCCTTTGCAGATTGGCTTCTTTCATTTAGTAATATGCATTTAAGTTTCTTCCATGTGTTTTCATGGATTGATAGCTCATTTCTTTATAGCACTGAACAATATGCCATTGTCTGAATGTACCAGTTTATTTATCCCTTCACCTACTGAAAAACGCACCTTGGTTGCTTCCAAGTTTTGGGAATTATGAATAAAGCTGCCATAAACACACATTTAGGTCTTTGTGTGAACTTAAGTTTTCAATTCCCTTGGGTAAATACCAAACAGCGTGATTGCTGGATCTCATGGTAAGAGTATGTTTGCTTTTGTAAGAAACTGCCAAAGTGTCTTCCAAAGTGGCTGTACCATTTTGCATTCCCACCAGCAACAAATAAGAGTTCCTATTGCTCCACACCCTTCCCAGCATCTGATGTTGTCAGTGATCTGGATTTTGGCCATTCTAATAGACATGTAATGCTATCGCATTGTCTTAATTTGCATTTCCCTAATGACATATGATGTGGAGCATAGTTATCTTCTTAAAATGTAGAACTGATCATGTTATTTCTTAGCTCAAGGCCGTACAAGGGCTTCCCACTGTCTGTAGAATAAAATTCAGACTCCTTGGAAAGGCTCCTAAGATCATGCATCTTCACCATCCAGTCCATTTCATTTATACACGTACCTCATCCCACCCTACAACACCTCTGGTACCTCTATCCTCTAATCATTTGCACCTGCAGCTTTGGAACACATCAGCATCCATATTATTGCTCCTGCTTTGCTCTACTCACCACCACCCCCACACTTGGCTACCTGACAAGCACCTAATCATCTTTCAAGACCCAGCTCAAATAGCAACTATTCCACAAAGTGTTTTATGGTTACTCTCCTTGGCACCCTTACCTCCATCGTACACTGCATTCATTACAATCGATTTCATTTTTTACATGGCTTTCTTACTCTAACTAAACTGTAAGTGACTTAAGGGAGGTACCACATCTGCTTTACTGTCCCATTACCTAGCACAGTGTTTGTACATACTGGTACCCATTAAGGGTTTGTTCAATTAAAAAGTAAATAAATATTCACTCTCTCAATTGATCTTTGGAACAAACCTGTGATACAGGTAAGGTATTATCCCTGTCTTAGAGATGAAGAAATGTTTGGTTATAGTCCAAAAGTTTCTTTGGAGGAATGTTGGTTTCCATGGGAATCATGTTATGATTCACTCCAAACTAAGTCCACCAAAGTTTATCCAATTCATAACAGACATGCTCATACAGGGATTTCTGCTTTAGTGTGAATTTTATAACACTGATTGAAAGTATAATTAATCAGGGAACCTGAGTTGCATTGTGGAGACTGCTAATGGTCCTAAAGAGACGGCATCACAGAAAGAAAAGTTCTGCTGGTAGCACAGCTGCTTTGAGTGCTGTTACACTATTTAACAAAATAATGAGTAACAAATATAATCATACAAAGTACTGCGCTAATAATGCTACTAGTGATAGTGGCAAAAGGCCATTACTCTTAAACAAAAGCCAAATGACTGTGTTGCTCAGGTTTTGTTTCTAGCATCTTTAACACACTGAAAGGCCTGTAGGAAAAATGACTGTATGAAGCTATCCCCTAACCTCTTTTCCCCTCCTCACTGAAACCACTGCTTTTATGATTTTGGATAACATGCGATTCTTAAGAACATACTTACCATGTTCTACGAAGTATGACTGTACTACAGAATCACTAGTGTCTATTCCCCCAAAGCCAAGAGCACTCCTATCTACATAGCAGCAGCTCTAGCAGCAGAAGTCAGGCCAGGAATGCTGAACTGAACGTTAAGGAAATAAAGCCATGGGTAACCAGCGCCTGTCCAAGGAACTGAGAGAAGATATAAGGAGCATTTCCTCCACCACAGTACTCTTTCACAGCAACACCTCTAATAAAATCAACAAGCTGTGGGTGGGAACATACGAGAAAGATTTGGAAGTCCACCTACGAGAATGGATAAAGTAACTATGGGCTAACACAAAAACAGCAACCTAGTGCAGCACTAACATGCATCATAAGTTTGGGCCCTAATCAATGGGGTAATTTCCAATATCAAAAAGAAGCAAGGTTGGTAACCAAATTCAAAACCAAAATAGTTTAACTTCTCCTTAGCAGTAGAAATTACTGAAAGAGAGGACAAAATGAGGCCATGAAATCTAGCTCAGCCAGACTGATGGACCAGATGATGGCAGAGCAGAAAAGGGAAGCTCCAGCAGGCCAAAGACCCAGCCAGTATTAAAAGTGGGGTCCACAGGCAGCTTCCGAAAGCGGTGTGGGGTCATGCTCCAATGAGCACACCAACGAGAGGCAATGAAGACTGTAAAAGACAGGATGCGAAACGATGCCAAAAACGGCTAAAAAATTGAAAAGGAAGAGGAAAGGAAAAAGGCAGGTAGAGAAAAAAAGTACTTCCAGAAGTTTTACCGGTAGTAATTTAAAAACCATCCTCAGCTATGTTAAGAGTAATGGCATCAAAACACATTTCTAAATCAATTCCCAAAACATTTCTCTCATCTCCTCCGAAAGAGTTCTAAACATCACACCCACCAAAGATGAAACGGAAGTTAAAGACAGGCAAGGCAATAACAGCGCTGGATAAGTAACTTGGAACCGGCTTTATCCTCTGTTGTAAAGACTGTTAGCCACATAAGAGCAGTTGTCTTTTAAACTTTCCCCCCAACATTAAGAGATCCGGAATGCTGTGCAGCGATTTAAGATATCTACATTTAACGAACTGACTTTACTAATGTGTGAAAACAGCCCTACGTTTTAATACAAGCTACAGAATGATATCCGCCACACCACGCATCTGCACCCTCAACTCTGGCCTGGGATAAATTTTCTAGCGAAACGGGGAAATCCTTTGGAGCCAACGTCTGGCGGGCCCTTTCCGCCGCAGCCCCCTGAAGCCCCTGCGTCACCTGCGCAGCCCGTGCTCCTCGCGGAGAAACGCCGGCTCCCCGGACGCACGAGCTCGATCTGGAGGGCAGGGCTCCGGCTCCGCGTCAGAACTGGCGACTTGGAGGTCAGCCCCCGTCGGGCGGGCGGCCCACTGCGTCGCGCTCCGGGCAGCGGCGGCGGCGACGGGGGCTCGGCCCAGCTGCCCTGCGCCGAGAGGCCGGCGGCGACAACGCGGCCCGGCTCAGCAGCCCGCAGCCGCGGCCGCGCTCCCCATCCGGCCGCTCGCCCTCGCCGCCTGTCTCGACCACTCGCTCGCCCGCCCGCAGGCGCACAGGGAGGCGCGGCCCCGCGAGCAACGCCTCAGCCCGCACACACTAGCCACGCTCCGCGGCCGCCGCGCCCCCGCCCCTTTGTGACACCGCGTACCAATCGCTCGCCGGCGCTCACGTCCCCCTCCAATCAGCGGGGGCGGGGGCGGGGCCTGGCCACCGGACGCCGGCCGTTGCTCGGGAGCCGGGGCTTCCTTTGCGCTTGGCGGTGGTTGTCGGTTAGCAGAGGCCCGGATGTTGACCCTTTATTACTAACAGCGGCCACCTGACTAGGGCCAAAGCCGCACAGCCTGCTGGGAACGGCGGGTGTCTCGTGTGCTGGGGGAAGGAGGGTCCAGGCCGACGCCGTCCAGTCGATGGCCTTTCAAGAGCCTGTGCACTCCCGGAGCGCTCCGGGCTGTCCTGCCTTGAACAGATGCCCCTCCTTCCTGCGCCTCACTGTCCCCTATAGTTTCCGGCCTCAATGACCTCATCAGAAATATGGGGCCACTGCCATGCCCGGTTGAAAACTAGGAGGAAAGTAAACTACCTCTGTCGTCTTATCCCTTTATTCCTCATCCAATTTACTGAGAACTGCAGGCCAGGTACTAAGAGTGGACATCTCGGGCTGTGAAATGCCAGCGTTGGGTAAAGCCCAGCCACCCTTTTATTCTCCTGCTGCAGTTCCCAGGCTGCTGAGCCCAGGTGTACAACATAAACCCTTCCAACCTGGGACGCCCCCGCTGCTCTTTGGCCCGCCATTCCCCGCAGGCGTTGTAAACCCAGCCCTTACGGATTTCCCAACCCAACTGGCCTGCTGTTTCACTAGGTGAATAACTGCAGACCATGAACCTCCCTCCCGCTGCAGCCTCACTCATCCTCATCCAGTGACAGAGGAACCCCAGCACCTAAACTGGGGCCTCATTCTCCTGAGACCCCACCCACAAATTCGTCTCCACAGTTCAACCAACTATCCAGCATACGCTGCGATTGATGATGAGGCACGGGGCTTTCATTCATCTTCAGGCTCTCTTGCCATTGGTTCCTTCTTAAATTCTAATACTGAATAGATTGGAGCCCCTTGAGGACAGAGATATGATTACTATCTTTGTAAACGAGACTCTAAAATAGTGCCTGTGATGGAGTGAATCTTACTGAAGCAAAAATTTAGCTTCTCAATCTGCCTCCCCACTTCAGTCAGGCAGAATTGAGGGCACCGGCTTTGGAAACAGACAGGTGAGCTTAAAGCCTTGGGTTGTAATACTGGAAGCTCTGTTACCTTGGCCAAATCATCCATTCTCATCACCATCATCTATCATTCTTTAAGAGCCAGACAGTCAACAAAGGTCTTTTCAGATTCCCTCCCATCACAGTCCTGCAGGGTTGGTACTTGACAAAAGAGGAAACAGAAGCTAACAAAGGTAAAAACAAACTGCCTACAGTCCAACAGCTCCAAGAGGGGCAACCCGATTTAAATCTAGGTCTCAATACAAAAGTCCAAACTTGCTCCACTATTCCACTCTACTTCCAGATTTTAGCCTCATCTGTAAAATGAAGACATTACCCGTCTGGTAGAGTTCTGGAGACTGAATAAAATAACAGGAAAAGTGACTACCACAGGACCAGTAAGTGTAGGTTCCCTCCCCCTTTCGAACCTCTCAAAATAGCAATCTGCATATTTTCTATTATCTCCTGAATTCCTTGGAATCAATCCTAATTACAGATCAGTAGATCTGATCACTCCAAAAGAAAAACGTGTTTAACAAATACTTGCCGAGTCAGACCCCACACTGGGCTCAGACTCAGAGCAGGAAACTACCTACACAAGTAACTTAACGGGTAGAAGGTAGATGCACAAACAGCATAGGGAAAAGGAGTAGGCAACTAGTAAGCACCCTCTTCTGCCACTGGTTCACTCTCACAGCAGAGCAGGGCAAAACCTTTGACTCTGAGTATGAGCAACGACCAGTTCAATCTTAAAAGTGCCCAAGGAAGAAGTTAGTGGGTTCAGAATTAGTGAAGCCAATCAGGCCTGCCTAAAAGGTTGTGCCACAGTTACAAATTGAATACTCATCACCAAGATGACATAGCACAGGAAAACACACACTAGAAGAGGGATCGGCCATTCATGCTGCTGGCTAGTGGCTACCCACACTGGACAACACAGTTACAGAACATTCCTATCAGTGCCGAGTTCTATGCAACAACGCTGCTCTAGAGGCTGACATTTCCTCCTTAGCACTTCTCCCTACCATTACCTGGGTTTCATTTTACCTTGTTCACAAAATAATGCAAAGCTCCAAGGACTGGCAATGAATGCCTGAGAGCAAAGGTAAGCAAACCATTTCCGTAAAGCACTAGATAGAAAACATCTTAGTCTTTGTGGGCCATCCAGTCTCTGTCACAACTCTGACATTGTTGGTAGAGTGAAAACAGCCGTAGACAATACGTAAATGAATGAGTATGGTTATGTTCCAATAAAACTTTATTTACAAAAACAGACAGTGGAGGCCACAGTTTGCCAAACTTTGCCTTGGTGGACATGTAGAGGCATCTTCAGAATTCAGTGGAATCAGAGGAAACCTCCTCTCCTACTGCAAAGCCTCATGAGGTATATAATCTCTCATCCTCTTCCTCTATCAACAGCCCTAACTTAGTCAGAGCCTAAGAGTCTGACTAAGCTAGGGCTGCCCTCCATGTAAGGAAGACTCCGGGTCATCCGAATGGCACTTCCTACCTCTGTAATTCCCTGCCCACCCATGAAAGGCACAAACAGGTTTCTCCTCTAACGTGCCCTAAATCATACTGTGGCCCTACCAAGGCTAATTAAATCAAAATAGTGTTTAAAAAAAAAACCAAACACTGTGAAACATTTATTTTTGTTTTGCAGTATTAAGCATGATTAAAATCAGTGCAGAAAAATACTAGGTGCGTTGGGTAAGAGGTGAGCTAGCTGTTTCAGTATTCGCTTTTTGTAATTCAGTTACACCATTGAGCATATAAGATGGCATCATTAACTCCAGGCCGCAGCTGAAGGGTGAGATGTGATACCCTGTACACTCTACTGGCCTCCAAGGGCATTCAAGGGATCATCAAATATGTTGGACACCTTCTGTTCAGATCTTGGTTCAGCTGCTGCCTGTGAAGATCGATTTTTTGGTTTGGTTGTCTTAGCCTGGATACCAGCGGAGAAGATGTCATCTTTAAAAAAAGAAAGAAAGAAAGAAAGAAAAGGAGTTGATGAATAGGCAAGAAAATGGGTGCTTGTAAGACATTTCAACACAAACCAGCAAAGACTCAAGTCTGCTAACAGTATGGGATCCTAAAAAAGACTAAGAGCCAAGCCTCTTACATTCTGGTCCTGGCTCTCCTACTAAATTAAGTTGTATGATCCCGTACAAGTCACAGGTTCTCTCTGAGCACAATTTCTCAGCTACGAAGGTATGTGTGTGCACATGTAGGAGAGGAAAAAGGGAAGGACAGCTGGACCTCCAATCCAGCCCCTGACTTTACCATCTGTGATGTTATCCTTATTTCTACATTCTTTTCCCATTGGATTTTAAAAGGAAACAGCAATAAAAATAAGCAAAAGGAAATCCCACATAGGAGTCAGCCTCCTCCAGAATAAATGCATCTATCTGAGGCATCTCAATGCTAAGAATGTAAGTCTTTGACTACATTTGTGTTCAGTGGGTCACTGACTCTAGTGCTTCATGACTCATCTTAGTAATGTTACTAACCCAGTAATGTTACTGCTAGGATTCTATCCTACAGAGATTTCAGCATGTGTACATAAAGATATGTATACACAAACATTAAAGACCATGGCGTTATTTATAATAGAGAAAACTTAGAATCTAGATCACCCTCAATAAGCTCACGGCTTATTGATACTACACAATACTACACAACCACTAAAAACAAGGAAGTAGATCTCTATGTACTGACACGGGAAGACGGTAAGTAACTAAAAGGAACAGCAGAACAGGTAAAGTATATTTTTACTTTGGAAAAAATAAGTATATATTTATATGTATACAGATCTATATTAACATCACCATGTCTGAAAGGATACACACCAAACTCTCAATAATGGCTACCTCTAGGGATTGCTTTTCACTTTTTACATTTCCCGAATAGTATTAATCTATTACAACAGGCATGTATTAGTTTTTTGTTATAAAAGAAACGAAGTCTCCTCTGCACCCCATATGGTGGGAAGCTGGTGGAGACAGAGCACACGGCTTGCTCGGGGCAGAAAGCCACTGGGGGACTGCAGCCCCAGCTTTTTCCCAGTTAACCCCAAGGTCAAAACGTGGGAGACAGAGGAGAGTGAACAGGAAGCATACATTTGGCCTCAAACCAAGTCCTATCCACCAACACAGGATTTACCAGAAGCCCTATATTTAGGGTTATGGGTCATTTGGTTTGCCCATTAATAAAATAGATGTTATACCGTGAAGGGAAAAAGAGCACATTTACAAACACTAAATATCTTTGATGAGACGCAAAGTCTGAGTTATACCTGCTTTCCTATATAGTCCTGTTCTCCTCCTGCACTGCCACTCCATTCTCTGAACCACTGCCGCTCACTCTCCAGCTAGAACTCTGACTCAATCAACAGAATCACACCCAAGGCAGCCACCTGAGCCTACTTTAGCACACTGGGTAGTTTCTGATCCTCCTTTCATAACATCAGGGTGTTCAGATTTGTCAAAGATGACTCGCAAGGGGCATACTAACAGAAAAGTTAAATCATATTTAAAGGTCAAAGTCTGGGCTCCTTCAAATTCTTTGATGTCCCTCACACCAAAAAGTTGTTTCACCAAAATGACTAGTCCATTTACTTATCCATCCTGAGTCTAACTCAGGATCACACAGCAAGCCAAAGGAAACTCACTGGGAAACATTTTTCAGGAAAAGGCCAAGACAAGGGTAGCAAGATAAATATCAAGTCAGTGAATGGTAAGGACTCTCTAAGTCGTGTGTAGAAACCAAACTTACCCATATCATCGTCAAATATAGACTTAGCTTCCACTTTCTTTTTAGACTTTTCTTTTGGTTTTACAGTTAGGTCAGCAAAGATATCAATGTTATCATCAAATAAGTTGGACTCAAATGTTCTTTCCTTCTCTTTTGTTTTTTGTGAGGGTTTAATTGCTTCTGTAGCAAATATGTCATCCTTGTTAAGCCAAAAAAAAAAAAAAAAAATTTCAAATCAAAATTTAATTAAAAACACTTACTTCAACAAGTTGTAAAAATGCAAGCTACCAGTGTTCTGGCACAGCCAAGTGACTGCCTCCTCTGCCTGGAACAGGCTACTCCAGACCTCTGCCTGCCCCAGTCCTTCTCATTCTTCTAGTCTCGCTCAAATGCCAGCTCTACAGAGAGGCCTTCTCTACCAGTCCTCCCTGAAGGAGCACCTCTCACCCAGACCCAGCACTCGGCCCCACTGCCCTGGGTTGTTTTCTTTATGGCACTTACCATTATCTGAATACATCTTATTAATCTGTTGTCCTGTCTGTATCAGATTCCCCTCCCTGAGAGCTCTGGGGAGCAGAGCACTGGTCCTAGTTCACCTTGTAAACATCTGCCCAGGATGCGCCACTGAAGGCCTTCCTGCCTGTACTCAATCTCAGCTCCAGCAAGCGCCTGTTCCCCAAGAACCAGAGGTTAAACACTCCAGGTGTACCAAGACTGCTTTATCTGTGTCACAGAGTGGCATGCCAAGGAAGCTGACTATAGCACCATTCTGACAGAAACTATAAAAATCAAGACCTAAGTCAATAGTTATGGCCAGCCAGGAACTAGCCTCTATATGAAACAAAATAAAAAACTACTTCTGAGTAAGTTTCACAGTTAATAAGAAAACCTAATTATAATTACTAAGCAAGTAGAGATCGGGCAGCAACAATAAGCTTAATGTAATCTATGGCTCAAATGAGTCCATCAGGTATTTTCCTTAACAAAGAACCATGCACAAAAATGTACCATTATGTCCTATTACCTCAAAAATATCTTGTGCTTTTGAGATGACATCCTGCTGACTGCTGGGTTTTGACTCATTCTTCTTGCCTTTCTGAGCTGTAAAGAGATCGTCTTCATCTTCCAGCAGAGGGAAGGGATTCGTTTTCTTGGCTGGTTTTGGTTTAACAGACTGAAAGAGATCATCATCGCTGCCTGCCTCACCTGGGGCAGGAAACATGGGGCTCTTTTCTTTAATTGCCCCTGGCGGGTTGGCTGAGCTCTCTGTTGCCTTCGCCTTGGCTTTTCCTCTCCCCGTGGACTGAGATCCAGTGCCCTTTGTAAAGATATCTCCAGAATCAAAAAGGTCATCCTCAAGAGGCTGACCCAGAGATTTTACAAAAGGACTTCTGTCCACTCCTGGCACAGGACCACTCGACCAAGAAGGCATGGCAGCTGCCACGACCGCCTCAGAACTGCCTTCTCCACCAGCTGCCCTGGGCTGCGGCTGACAGCCATCTGGTGAGACGGCACCATCTGCCAATTGTGCGATGGATCCTCTGGGGACACTCATGTCCTCAGCTTCACTGGACTCCTGGGCAGCCAACCGCCGAGCTGCACGGGTCTGTGGTCTGCGCTTCCCTCTTACTTTGACCCGGCTCTGCAATGGCAAAAAAACCACATGTTGATCTGATGATTAAAAAGAAAAAGTGTTCAAAGTTAACACAGCAAATGATCTGCAACTCAAAATAACATAAGGTTATCTGGTCTACCTCAATCAAGTATTATCTAAGACACAGAAGAGGTTATTTCTTAAAAATTTCCAAAGGAGTTTAATAGCTCCTAATACTCCAAGACTACGTCATTCTTAATCCTTTAGTGTTGCCCATTTTTGAGTCTTTTGAGGGCAATTTCTGTTCAATTTCATACAAAAGGCATCCTCTGCCTCTGACCCTGACAAGTAGAGACGCTGGTGCTCTAAGTCCCACAACCTCCCTGGCCCCTGGGCAGCCCTCAATTTAAATGTGGCTATCTTTCAAAACAAGAAAGAACCAGAGGGCATTCTGGGACCAACCTTTATTAGGGGCTAGCCTAAAATGGGCTCCAGGGCAGGGAGATATGCGACCATAAAGAAAGAGAAGCAATGTAAGGTGCCCTTTCTTCAAGTCAACAAACATTAAATTCAAATGTCAAATTTTTCACATAAAAACTGTGGTTTAGAAATCAGAACTTTTAATATAACCTCAAGATATGAGTCACTTATTAGCAATAATGCAGTATTTGTGATATTTTCCCAACTATACAATCAAGTAGTTTTGAGAAGGTACAAGCCACTTTGGGCAAAGTACTCGATTGTGTTTCCCTCTACGAAGAAAATCTCACAGATAATTTTAAGTAGCCGATTTAAACTTAACCAAAAGAAAAAGCTAACAAAAAAATATAACAAAAGGAAGGACGCTTTGTTTTTCACAAGGAAAAGAGGTTTGCAAACACTTGAAATGAATGCTTTTGCCAGGGGTATCCTAGGTATTGTCGCTTACTCAGAGGTCAGCTATGACTTTCCAGAGAAGGAAGACTGGACAGAAGAGAACCAACTAAAATTAAAGCAAAACCTCCAAGAGTTCACAGCCCCTCTGGCATAAGTCCACATTCCTATGCAACAGTGTGATGGCACTGTGCTAGCCAGGGAGTAAGTGCCATGGGTCTCAGAGGAAGGAGCCCAGGACAAGGGGGCAGGAGGGGAAATATCACAGAAGCAGTGACGTTTGAGCAGAGCTGTGGATGAGGAAGAGCATTCCTGACAGAGGAAGCAGCATGAGCAGATGGCAGCGCAGGGGCAGGGGGGCACAGGGTGTTCAAGGAATGGTGCCTGGTGTGACTGGAGTGCAGGCTGACAGCGTGGGGTGACCGGTGGGGAACCTGGAAGCTTCAGTTAGCACGATTGTAAAAGGCTCTAATACCCAACCAAGGAGCTCGCATGTCCTCCTTTGGGCGGTGAGGAGCCAGCAGAGGAGGAACACCATCTGCTCTGTGTTTAGCAGACCTCCAGGTGGCAGTGCAGGAGGGCCTCCTAGAGGTAGTGGGACTTCACTGTGGCTACTGAGCAGAATCTAAATGTAACAAACGCAGGCAGTGGAGACGTGCATACAGAATAGGGAGGTGGAAAGAGGACGGAGAGGCTGAAGGAAGGATGAGGTGCCTCCTTCAAATGGGGAGTCAGGGTCAGCCTGCTGTGTGTAACTGATGGACTAGGAAGAAACACACAAGTTGTTGTGATTTAGAAAAGAGCAGGCAGGCAAAGACAGTTTCCTCACCTTGTTTGCACTGTGTAAGGTGTCCGCCTGAGCTGGAAGATCAAAACTCACACCGGCCTCCCCGCTCCCAGGAAGAGTCAGCACACTTTCCAGACTGTGGATCCTCCCTGGCTCAGACGAAGGAAAAGCCAGTTCTGGTGAAACCGGCTTCGCTCCAGAGATCTGGGGAGCTGCTGCAGGCAGCAAGGCTGCTGGGTTAATCGCTAAATTTGCCTAAAGAAGAAAAATGACACTTACTCTATGTTTTCCTAAACACAGTAGTCTATTATTATTACTGTGACACAGGATGAGAGACTCAGTGTACATAATGTATAATACGACAAGAGAAAGAGAAACGTAGGGAAGTCTCCTGATCTACTCTTAGAATTAAAACAGAGGATTATACACCTGTGCCCACCAGTGGGCCCAAAGAAAGGATGGTACAGATGCAGCACACAAGAAGCAACAACTAGAGGGTGGAGAAGAAATGAGAAAATGCCTGGCAGCAGCTGACAAAAGTAAAAATCCAAAAAGGTTTATAGATGCCACAAGGCAGGCAATGAAGATTCCAGACATGTTATAATTACTTGTATTTTCCAGATCCGAGGGGATGGCTCTTTGGTTTTAAATGGAGCGGGACCTGGTGAGTCCTGTGTGAAATTACATTCAGTTAAAAATCCATTGGGGAAATAGAAAGAAAAGTGTCCCTGGGACTACACTTAAGCTTATAAATAAATCTGTGATGGAATAAAGCTGTCACTTTGTATAATTCTACAATGGAAAAGGCATTCAAATCTCTCCGGCCTTAGAACATTTCACTAACATTACTTTGCTTATGCCTCCTCATCCACTGTGCAAGAGGAAGGCTGTCAGACTGTACACGGAGGAAAGGGAGACAGAGATCATAAATAAGACTCATAAGAATCATAATCTATCAGAGCACCAAAACCTGACTAGTTGCAAAATGACCATGCCAGTTATCCCATACAGCAAATACTAGGGAGCACACAGAAATTCACCCACAGCCTAATGCACTGGTTCCAGAAGCCAAGAAGCTGAAACCTAGGATGAGTCACTGGAGACGTGCAAGTCCTGGGCCTCATTTTCACAGCTCGGGACAGTGAGGTCTCAGTGAGACACCCAGGGGCAGCTGCAGGCCAGAATCAAAACTTGCTCTCCAGTCCTGGCCTGTTCTCAGGAGGAGTTCCATAGAGAAGACTGCTGAGGACAGAGGCCTCTCAGCAATGATCTCAGAAGAGGTAAGAAATGGGATGTGATTTATTTTCAATTCGAATGTAATTCTACTCCAAGGTATCCCGAAGGGAGAAATGGGGGTTCCAGTGGGAAGAAGATTCTTTGCCTTACCTCAACTCTATTTTAGAAATGAATCTGGAGGTCCTCCCAAAATAATCATGGTAAGTATAGACTCATGGGGCTGAGTGTGGAATGAGGAAGGGAGAGATGAGTGAGGGTTCAAAAAATACAGTGAAAAAAGAGGAAGTCCTAGTTGCTGTTTCTTCCTTAATTAAGAGAACTCTGAACAGCCTTGGCTCTGCAGGATGGAGTTAATCTCTACTGGGATGCGATCGAGATCTGAAAGTCCTTAAGGACATCAGCTCTAACCTGAGGTGTTTCCAACTTCCATATGCTGTTTTCTTTGCTACCTTGAGTGGATTCAGGATGTTTCTGGTTCTTGAAAGAGGAAACAGAGTGATCTTTTTTCACTACCTTCTTCTTTTCTGGTATCTTCAAAAGAAAAAGAATATCAAAAATCTGTCAGGTATCTTAGAAATTTTAAAGAAAAGTCATAATTTAAAAAAGGAATCTGGCTCCTGAGTTTTAAAAGTCATTTCTCAAATGAGGGTTGAGCTAACTCAGAGGCAGCATTTCAGAAATAGCATTCTAAAGACTGTCACTTCCTCAAAAGTCCTCTTTGTGATACAAAGAAAATAGAAAGTACTCACAAAATCTACTGGGGCAGGGGGAAAAATAACACACACAGGCTAACACTCAGATTTAAAGCTTTGCACCTGAAAGGCATGAATATTTAGTCACCGTATTGCATGCACTGGTCTTTCAGTAAATAACTTAAAAATCAAACACATCTGTCATACAGTAAGAGAGCTGGGGTTAGTTAATGCTTTAACGTTAGTTAGGGAACAAAAGATGGAGCCAACATGAACACTGCCAACAGCACATTATTTCCCATTCGTTTACTAGATAAGTATCACAGTCCTCTGTGTATTTTCCTTAATCATATAACTGGACGTTAATTTCCTTTCCCAGAAGCTTTCCCACACACCCCAGTATGGAGAACAAAAGGCTGGTACCAAAGGCTGCGACTTGGCCGAGCTGAAGAGATCATCATCTTCATCATCCCCAAACAGGCTCCCAACACTTGGCTCTAACAACTAGAAAAGACAAAACCCAACTTCAACATCCAAAACAACATCCAGCTTATCAAGAGAGCTGCTGGGATAATACCTAAATACAATAACACAGCCGTGATGTGGAGAACCAGTTAGAACTGACCCTGGTTTTTTTGGTGCCGGAGAAAAGGTCAACATCTGGGTCATTGTCCTTCTGGAGCTTGTGACTAAAAAGGAGCTCTTCATCCTGGAAGACACCTGTGCTCTTGGGGCGGGCAACAGGATCGGGACTCTGGGAAAAAGAGGGAAATTGATCCATGTTTAGACTTCTGGGGATTTATCTCAAGAAAATCACACACAGCCACAAAACTGGAACAACAGAGACACATCCTGCAGCTCTGCTTACAAAGGCTAAAGGCTGGACACAGCCCAAGTGCCAATCAGAAAGGGAAGGACACAGTCACATCACGGATACTATGGAGCTGGGAAAAATACAGGAGAATATATTTACACATACAGATAACACACACATAATCTAGAAAGATCATTTTTCAACCTTTGTGTAGTCAGAACTTTTTATTTAAAGAACAATCTATTAGTTCCATAATGAGAAACATTTTAGGGGTAAAAACACACAAAATTAAATAAGTTCTCTCCATTTCATTCCCGAAGGGAAGAGACAGCAGCCGACTTAATACCAGAAACTACACAGAGAGGTCAGCATGTAGCCCCAGCACCTTAGGCCAAAGACCTGGCACAGGTGTAACCAGCCAACCTTTCTCTGCTCATCCACCTTCTATCCTACCACCTGCAGTTCCAAATGAGTTCTTCTTGTTTGCTAGGATATCTGACATTTGAAAGTTACTATTCACGTTACTTGGTTTGATACTACAATGCCGCAGACTTGACACTGTAAAATTCTCCCCTATTTCTTCTTTAGAATCACGACCACAGATTAAAGCCAGAAACTCACTTCTGACAAAATGTCACATTAAAAATTGATAATTATTATGATTGATTATACGTAAAAAGCAAGGTAAGATAGCAACTAGGGTTAAAAGTTTCACAACCATGAAAATCACAGTACAAAATTATATACAGTAAAAGACTGGAAGGAAACATAGCAAATTATTCATATTCACTGCGTGTGGCTCTCATTTATAAACAGGATTATACTACTGGTAAAATAAAAAAAACTTATGAAACATTTTTTGTAGTAATCAACTTGGATCATACCATCAGTTTGACTTAGAAGAAGTATTAGCAATCTATGGCTTGCCATCTGTTTTTTTTTAATATCCCTATTGAGATAAAATTCACATACCATAAAATTCACCTATTTAAAGTATGTAATTCAATGATTTTTAGTATATTCATAGATATGCAAATACCACCACAATCCAAATTTAGAACATTCTCATCACCCCCAAAAGAAACCCCAAAACTATTAGCAGTCACTCTCAATTTCTGTCCATTCCTTTAGCCTCCAGACACAGGCAACTACTTTTATCTTTTTATCTCTATGGATTTGCCTATTCAGAACATTTCAAATAAATGGAATTGTACAATATGTGCTGTTTGTCACTAGCTTCTTTCATTCAGCATATTTTCAAGGTTCATCCACGTTGTAGCGTGTTTCAGTAATTCATTCTTTTTATTGACAAAAAAATCTTTCATTGTATGGATATACTATATGGTGTTTATGCATTCATCAGTTGACGGACATCTGAGTTGTTCCCATCTTTTGGCTATTATAAATAACGCTGTTGGGAACATGACATTCCAGTTTTTGTATGAACATGTGTTTTCATTTCTCTTGGATATACACTTAGAAATGGAACTGTTAGGTCAAGCGGTAGCTCTCACATTTAACAATTTGAGGAACCACCAAATTGTTTTCTGCAGCGGCTACACCATTTTATTCCCAACAGCAATGAATGAGGGGTTCCAGTTTCTCCACATCCTCACCAACACTTGGCTATTAACAAAAAAGTCAACAGTAAGTGTTGGTGAGGATGATGAGAAATTAGAACCCTCAGTTCTTCAGCAACTCACATGACAGAACTAACACCATGAAATGAGATTTTTTTATCCTTCTAAAGATTTGAACCTTTACTGCTTTTTTGCTCACCTTTCCTACTTCTTTCTTTGGAGCTTGAATGCTGTTTTGATCTTCTGTTTTATCCTCTTCCTCATCAAATAAACTAAGAACAGTTTTGGTTCTACTTTTGGTTCCTTTGTCCAATGGGGATGAGGAAGAAAATAAATCGGAATGCTTGCCAGCTTCCTGAGTAGATGTGGTCAGAGGTCCTTTCTGAAAATGGAAATAATAAGGGAAGAAATAAGTAACACCTAGAAATACAAATTCTACTGTGGAGCCTCCCAAGCTCCTCATTAATTCGGTAACTGCCACCTTCACAAGCTTCAGGACACTACAGCTAATCCACTTCCAGGTAACAAAACACTGAGGTCATTTCCTGATCGGCTGCTCCAAGGCAGCATCCTGCACAGACAGTTCAGAGCCAAAGATGATTTTTCCAATCAGTTTAAAGCCATGGGTCCCTCCTTCCTACCAAGAGATATACACATCAGTTATAACCCTGATCCACACAGGTTGCTCATGAGCTGTAAATAACTTCTAAGTCATAGAGGGAACACAAATGCCGATCATTGGGAATGGATCATATATTTCCTAGTATTTAACTAATACATAAGTCCCAAGGAGAAACCTCATTGACAAAATCACACAAATAAATTGTAGGTGGCTTACACTGTATTTAGAATCTCTAAAATAATCCTAAAATACAGCATTTATTCATTCAACAAGTACCACATCTCAGGTAAGATGCCACTGATTGTATGAACCACCAAGAAAGAAAAAACAACTCCTAATTAAACAAGCCATTGACTGCAGGCTGCATCCTAATTTCAGAGTGGTTAAATTGTGAAAAAAATGTGCTTCTTTGAAGAAGTATGACATTTTCAAAGTGTCTACTTGTGCAAGGTAATATGCTGAGTACTACAGATATAATGATGAGCAAAACAAACCTGGCCCCAATCCTCAAGGAGCTTAGACTCAAGCCAGGCAGACGGCAGTACGACAAGCAGGTAGAGTTCAAGGGTGGAATGGGCTATGACTGAGGTAACTACAGGAACACGGAAAAGGCCCACAGTGAAACTATGGGAAAGGAATGTCACAGAGTGACTCAGGTACAAATAAAATGTTTGCCCCAGTGCGGCCCCAAGGAGCCTCAATAGCAAAGGACATGCGACATTCTTTACATAGGCCCTAGAGAAGAGACTGAACCTAAGGAGTTGCACACACAGAAGACAAGTCAAGTCAGAAAAAAAGAAAAGGCATACAGAGACGGAAAACAATCACTGACTCCCAGATGCAGCAGCAGCCGCATATCCACAGGCCTACTGTAGGACATGACAGACAGACTGCCCAGGAGGAGGAAGCTAATGTTGTAGAAGACAGACAAATTTCACTTTGCTCCGTAATTCACAGCCAACATAATTAAACATGAAAGACTAGCAAACTAAAATCTTTTTTATTTTGAGGAAGATTAGCCCTGAGCTAACATCTGCCACCAAACCTCCTCTTTTTGCTGAGGAAGACTGGCCCTGAGCCAACATCCATGCCCATCCTCCTCTACTTCATACGTGGGATGCCGACCACAGCATGGCTTGCCAAGCGGTGCCATGTCTGTACTCGGGATCCAAACTGGTGAACCCCAGGCCGCCGAAGCAGAATGTGTGCACTTAACCGCTGCACCACCGGGCTGGCCCTAAAGTCTTCTTAAAACTGTCATTTTAGGGGCCGGCTCCTTGGCCGAGTGGTTAAGTTCGCGCTCTGCTGCGGCGGCCCAGGGTTCGGATCCTGGGCGCGGACATGGCACCACTCGTCAGGCCACGTTGAGGCGGCGTCCCACATCCCACAACTAGAAGGACCTGCAACTAAGATATACAACTATGTACTGGGGGCGGTTGGGAAATAAAGCAGAAAAAAAAAGATTGGCAACAGTTGTTAGCTCAGGTGCCAATCCTTAAAAAACAAAACAAAAAAAACTGTCATTTTAATTCAAGTACAGGTGGACACTAGAAGAGAACCAGAGGTAACAAATGCTACAGAGAAGAGAACAAGTCAGAAAGAGCAGACATGTAGAGAGAAAACCAAAATGTCAAAGATGTGGAAGAACACCCTTGAGAGAGAAAGGCAAAACAGATATCAAGATAAAATGGCAATAATGATGGAAAGTGGAAAAATGCACATCACTGTGTGCACACACATGCACGTGGAAAAAAGACTGAAAGGCAAGATGTGGAAGGCTTCCCTGAATGGTGGGATCACAGATTTTCTACTGCATATTTCCCAGTGTTTTCCAAATTTTCAACAAATGAGCCATTTATTGTCTGTGGTAGAAAAATGTAAGGGTGTGTGCCTCTGTGCGTTTTACAAGAACATATGAGAGACAAACATATCAGAAGATACAAGGAAAAAACAGTCCACCTGTTCTGACTTATCAACCATATGAGTTCTCCCAAATTCTGTCGGTTCTTTGGCACTCTCGACCTTCTTATCCACTGGTTTCACTCCGAACTGTGCCTCCTTCTCCTCTTCATCACTGAACAGCAAAGGTGGTACCTCAGGGACGGTCTCTCTTTTCTGCCAAAAGAGTAAAGGACATCCTCAAAAACAAGAATTGCCTGACGAGCACAGCAATGTATAAAACAAGCAGAAACCACCGTGCTCTTGAGGGCCTTAGCTAAATAGCGTGGTGGGAGACAGAGGACAGGACAGTGAAGGGGGCACGAACAGGGAGTAGCAATAAGCACTCCTGCCTCCGACTTGCAGACACAGTCCTTCAGTTTCTGCCACCACATCGTCTGCATGTGTCTCTGTGTGTCTGTTAACTCCACAGACACTGCCATTGCTTAGATCTGTATCTCTGCCACCCAGAGAATTACTAGTCTCTCCTCTCTGCCTCCCTCCTGTTACATTTCAGACATATCCAGAGCTTTCTTGCTAAAATAAAACACCCACCAGATTACTCTATCTCCCACCCCTAGCCTTCACTGTTTGCATTAAGCAAATGCTAAACATGATAATTAACTGACACCACCTTTATTCATCAGCACCTCATCAATCCTTACTACTCCTTAAACCTACTATAAACATTCATACTTCCATGCTTGCTCCTCACTGTCGATAAAAGCAAATCCTCATCTTTCAAAGGAGGCCCAGCTCAGATGTCACCCAGGAAGGTTTTCCTGTTCTCTTCAGTAAATATCAGTTGCTTTGTTGATAGGAATATTATTTGTATCTCTACCCAGCCTGTACTTTTACTTTCTTCCTAATTTACATTAACAGTCAGCACACGTTTGTCCACTCATTTGAAAGAATCATATAGTGTATTTCCAGAGCGAATCATAGTGTTTTATACTAAGCAGGCAGTCAACACAAGCTTTCGAGCACTTGGCCCCATCTCTCATCTGTTTCTTACCTGGGAGGCAGGGCTTTCAGAGATCGGGAAACTGAAGTTATATGACCTGCCTAGAGTTATCGACATCCTTGGGGCAAGTGACTTAACAGAAATTCTTCAGAAGGAACTATTAACTTTCTCCTACTGACTAGACTAGATGATGGGAGGAAGTAAGCTTGGAAGCAATATCTAAATCAAGGGAGGAAGACAGATTTGGGAAACTAAAGAAGAATATTACTAATTATGATAGAAAAAATTAGGAATGAAGTAAGAAGAATAGGGTACAGAGAATGATAGTTATTACTAGGGAGAGCTCCTTAAAATAAGGATTTGAACTTGAAAGACTGGAAACCCACAAAAGAGATTCAGCAGAGATAAGGCAAAACCGAGGTGATTAAAGGAAAAAAGTTTTGTGCAATGTGCTGCTGGACTCACTGAAAACTACATATAATTTCGATGCAAGTTGATTGGGGTGAAAAATGAGACTTAAATATGGTGAAATATATTCTCCCTTCATATGACTATGGTCCTTAAACCAAGAAACATGTCACCCCTACTGGTTTTAAATCTTCCTAAAGATAAGCAGACTTCATCTTCACCACAAAATTAATTTTCTTGATAGATTTACAACTGAGTCTTATTTGACTTACTTCTAAATATTCTAGGATCTTTAAACAAAAAATATCTTTTATATCTGTTGTCTAAAGGTGATTATATTTCACAATTGGTAAAAATCATGTGTGCAGGTTGTTTTCCCACTTAAAATGTGTATCTTTGACCTTCTGTCTTATTTAGCAATCATAATTACTACAGGTTGAAAGAAGTTTTACATTTCCAGAACCTTCAAACTTCATTAGATTATTGCTCATTTACCCAGGGTAGAGGTTACTATTCATAATTTAACACAGAAAAACCACTCAGATCTCCCGACTCTTTTCACCATGGAGCCACTAGATGTCCTCTTTAGGGAGGTGCAAGTACAGTGGATTCAAGAAAGCGTTATGAGCACCCCAGAAGCAGCGAGGAGACCCAGACCCAGGGAAGGCGGCCTGCCCCCTCAACGCTGAGAGCTTCTAGTGCGAGCCGTGTGACCCCACTGAAAGGGAACGTGGCAGGGAAGACTCCCTCAGCTGCCAACTGGCTCGTGCCTGGTCTGGGAAGCTTGCACAGGACACGTTAACATTCGTACTATGTCCGAGAGTATGAAGAATATTTCCAGACAAAGAGGCAACAACCTCCTCTGGAGTATTCTGGGACAGCATGAGTCACATGGCGAGCGAGGGTGGAAAAGACGAGTTAAGTGTGAAGAAGATTACAAGTGGCATGGTAAGCGCAGCTGAGGCATTCTGACAAGGAGATGAAAGGACTGGGCTGTCTTTAAGGAGAGAACTACAGAACAGCAAAGAGAGCAGATGCAGGGAAGGAGCATCGATAGAGAGGCCAGATAAGAAATTATCTCAACAGTCAGAGCTAAAAATGACAAGGCAGTAAGGATGGGAATAAACATCCCTAACAAACTGGCAGAAACAGTGACGATTACTCCATCAAAGGAGAAATAGTTACATGTGTCCTGGGTTCAGTTACACACTGGAATGCTATACAGTGGTGAAAAAGAGCAAGGCAGAGCTTATGGAAAAAAAACATGCTGCAGAACAAAAAAAGATGCATAAAAATGTATAACATGATCTTATTTAAATTAAAAAAATACATGTGAATGCCCACAAACATGCCTGAGAGGATTGACAACACACTGTTAATAATGATTACACCCAGGAAGAAGTATGGAATGGGGACTTTGTCTTCTCTATTCTAAACCTTTTTTAAGAAGGCATCCACATATTACTGTGTAATTTAAAACAAACTTTAAACAGAAAACATTTAGGAGGTTTGGAAGAGGAACCAAGTATCAGCCTCTAGAAAACAGGAAGTTCCAGGCTCCTTTACTGCTCCCTTACTCCTTCACTGTACCCCCAGGAGGAGCAGTGTCCCAGGGACATGCAGGTATCAGGGATCTCCACCATCACCATGGTGGGAGGGGGAGGCCTTCTTTCTCAAGCCGGGGGGGAGGAACTGCCATCTGAGATTCTGTGGCTGCTCCCACAGGATTCCTGGGGGGCTCATCCCTTCTTCTCCGTCTTGCATGTCTTTCTGCCTCTAACACGTGCCAAGGTAGAGTGGTCTGAAGTTGGGGTTGAAGGCTGTCACAGCACGTTGCAAGTTGGCTTGATTCTTAGCCTTTAGGCTAACTGAGCTCTGGTAAAGGAGATCCCCACAGGCCTAGCTGAAGAAGTTCGACACCTCCCTTTGGGGCCCTTTGCTGGCAATTGCCAGTTGGTGATAAATATTACTCAGCCTCACTTTTCTGTGTGCACATACTCACATCTACCCACTTAGGGAACGTGTTGGGGAGAGATGAATGACAGGCCAAAGACAGGGTTCCAGGATGCCTAGGTTCCCTGGACAAAAATTATCATCATGCCACTCTCCTCTCATTCTTTAATACTCCTTTTTGATCTAACTAACATCAAGATTGGCTAAATTTTTTAGCTTACTTGACTGTGGTAGTGACGCCATTTAGACATAACCACTTGAAGGGTATTTAGACCAGAGAGCCACTGATTAGCTAATTTTTTTCTTACCACATACTTTTTTTTTTTTTGGTAAGATTGGCCCTGAGCTAACATCTGTGCCAACCTTCCTCCATTTTGTATATGGTACACCGCCATGGTACGGTTTGATGAGCAGTATGGAGGTCTGTGCCTGGGATCCAGCCCATGAATCCCGGGCCGACGAAGCAGAGCATGGGAACCCAACCACTACAGCACTGGGCCAGCCCCACATACTTTAGTTTTTAAAAGATTTTTAACTGTAGTAAAAAACACAACATAAAATTTACATTTTAACCATTTCTCAGTGTATAGTTGAATAGTATTAAGAATATTCATTGTTGTGCAACCAATCTCCAGAATCTTTTCATCTTGTAAAACTGAAACTGTACCCTTTAAACAACTCCCAAATCCCCCTCCCCCCAGCCCCTTAAACTACCATTCTACTCTCTATTTCTAGGAATGTGACTACTCCAGGTATCTCAGTAAGTGAAACCATATAGCATTTGTCCTTTCGTACCTGGCTTATTTCACTCGGTATAATGTCCTGACGGCTGAGCTATGTTGTAGCCTGCGTCTGAATTTCCTTCCCTTTTCCTGATTAACTATTAATATAAACGAGGACCAAAGTGTTAGTACTTGAAACTTGCTCCTAAAAGGAATAATCTGTGCTTTAACTGACCTGCTGTAATGGGAGCAGAATTCTGTGCCTCTGGGCTAAGCCTGGCAATTTCCCCAGGAGAACTGTCCTCTCCCCTGAGACTCCGGAGGCCGCCACCTGACAGTGAATGGGCTGCATGCCACAGAGGAATCCTTTACTCTAGGCTTTGCACGTGTGCCTCATTTGTAAAACACCACCAACCAGAATATCTCTTTCTAAAACCACACAAATGAGTTTCTCCATTGGACTCAGCCTCCAAGATCAGGTTTTAGGAGCTAATTCAGGGAAGGACCACTATTCATGTAACATCACCTCAAGGACACTTCCTGGGCCTGAGGGGTGAACAATACCGTTGTTGCAGGAGGACCAGAGGCGGGAGGAGAGCCAAATAGAGAGCTTCCACTGTCAACGTCATCTTCAAAGAGCAGTGATGCTCTCTGGGTCTTCTTTTGGCTACACAAACAAAGAAAAGGTCAAATTATAGGTAAATGTGGTTAGAAAAAAGAAAATATTCTTTCTAGGCCACACCCATAACAACCCCTCTAGCATGAAAACACCCAGGCCACCTGTTGACCTTACACAGATGGAAGCAAACAACAAAAACCGTTGAAGGAGGTGCAGTTTGCGTCTAGCAAATCATCAGCCTCCGTCCCTCATCCTTACGTGGAAGAGCCCAGGGCCTCCACACCTTGCCCCTTTCCAGTTACTTCTGACTCAGTGTAGGTGCACCGGCTATTAGCTCTGCCATGGCACACAACACTCTTAGCATTCACAAACGTAGCATCCTCTCTCACCACTCCCTATGGCAGAGGAAGAACCAGAGAGCGTGGATGCCTCTTCCAGAATGGTCAGGAAGGCAGCAGGGCCAGGGCCTGCTTCAGGCTGTGACCTGTGGCCTGGTGCCTCCTTGGGCACTCAACCCTTTCTTTCCAGGTGCCCGTGTGCCCTTCCATGCCTTCTCTTCAAACCCAAAACTCATCTCACTCCATCTGGAGTGGAATGAGTCTGGAGCAGAGAAAGTATTACCGAAAGCTAGGTATTGTGTGTAGTTTGTACTAGGACCTACAAAGAATAAACGTTTCCAGATCTCTGAACTTGTGATCATCTGTGGGTGTGTGTGTGTGGCAGGGGCAGGGGACAGGGGTAAAGGGAGCGGAGCACATGTAAACAGATACTTTCTATACAAGGTAGAAAAGGCTCAAGAGCAACGGAGCCACGGAAGAGGGGCAAATGGAGACGGAGCCATGTGTGCTCTAGACTCTGAGCCTGTTTCCTCTCTCTCATCTGTTTGGGTTAGAGAAGGCTTCCTAAAGAGAGGACTTCAACTGAGACTTGAAAGAAGCTGGTCAGGTAAGAAAGGAAGAAGAGCACCCCAGGAAAGGGAGAGCAACAAAAATAAAGGAATGAAATGTTATTTCCCCTGCACTCATGATAATAAACAGTAACATTCAGGTGCTTACAATGTAACAGCTATTGTACTAACTGTTTCACATTTGGATTTCATTTAATCTCTTAAAGATCCTATGGAAGAAGTACTATTACTATTTTTGTTTAACAGGTAAGGAAACTCAGGCCGAGAGAGGTTAGGTAACTTGCCCAAGGTTATTCAGAAAGGAACTGGCAGGGCCAGGATTTATTATTAGGTATTGGGATTCCAGAGCCTATATTCTTAACCAGAAGACAAAGATATATCCAGGATAAAGTCACCGGGACCTAAAGTAGAAATGACGACATTTGAAGAGATCACAATATTCGGAAACAGAAATATAAGGCACTTCTGAATCTATCAAATCAAAACTAAAGCTTAATCACAGCATTGCACAGGACTTACATGTCTAATCAATTGCCTCTTTACGCTACTACCATGCAATTGAATTTCAAAGTAATCATTTAAGGCTCCCAAGAGAAAAAACAATTTGCTGAGGAGTTATTCTGAATCCACAGCTAACCTGGCAGCATGTTCCACCACCAAGCACAGCCCATGCTCACTCTACATTTCCTGCTGGCTTTAGTCCAAGTGTCATTACTGTACAGGGCCACCCGGATCAGCACCAGGAACTGTGTGATAAGGCACAGCTCTGCAGAGAACCATTTTCCTCACAGGGTGTTTTTCAATGCTGAGCAGATTTCTGTCCAAATCACAAACTTAAGTAAACTTACCCAAACTTCATCTACATTCTTTAAGGTAGCCCAGAGGAAAAACAAAAGAGATGACAAACTTTCCTTAAATCCCTAACAAAGACAAATAACATTTTAAGGTTAAAAAAAATGAAAGGTAGAAGAAATTAGGTAAGAATCCATAAAGAACAACATTTCCCAGAATTGGGAGAAAAACATTTCCCAGTATTTTAACTTGCAAGTGGAAATCAAAGACATTCTCCTTTCTGTGACTACTAGGCAATGAATGATTAGCATGTAACCTCCAGTAACTGACATCTTGCACATCAAATACCTTCACTTGTTACCACGGACACCGATTAAATGATTTCTCACAATGACCATCTCACCTGTCTTTGGCAATGGCAAACAGATCATCTTCATCATCCTCCTCAAAGAGGCTGGTCTTTTTCACAGCTTTGGCGTCCTGGTCCTGGGTGGTCCCAGAGTCCCTAAGTTCTCCTTTAGACCTGTTGTCAGATGCTGAGTTGGTCTGTGAATCAGTAATATTCCAGTGGTCCTTAAAACGTAAAATATCTATTAAAATCCAGTGGCAATTTAGATTAAGGAATCTGAGAAAATAAAATTTACATTCGTTAGGGGACGGCCCAGTGGTGCAGTGGTTAAGTGCAGAGGTTCCACTTCGGCGGCCCAGGGTTCGCCAGTTCGGATCCCAGGTGCGGACATGGCACAGCTTGGCAAGCCATGCTGTGGCAGGCATCCCACATATGAAAAAGTAGAGGAAGATGGGCATGGATGTTAGCTCAGGGCCAGTCTTCCTCAGAAAAAAGAGGAGGATTGGCAGATGTTAGCTCAGGGCTAATCTTCCTCAGGAAAAAAAAAAGAAGAAGCAAAAAAAAAAAATTTACATTCATTAAACTAAGTTGTATTTAACATAAGAGTATCACTCTTGACAAAAGCTCACATCCAAAGCTTTTCTTTGAACTCGAATCTAGACAGTTAGGTTCTTTGACCTCACAGACCTCAAGACTCCCTCCTCCACTGCCTTCCATGACGCTTCTCCTCTCTGTGGTTCTGCTCCGTGTTAAGACAAAAGAACTTGTCTACTTTAGAGGATCAAAATCAATTATACAGGAGGACGAGAAGGAAGAGGAATGTTTAAAATAAAAAGTCAAGTACTCTCAACTTTGGAGGAAAATATTTTAATTTAAAAACCCCAAAGCAGGCTGGAAAAAAATGTATAAAAAGCTCATGCAATGAACATGTAAACAAGACACAATGAAAGCTGCTAGCTACCCTTTTACCACGAAAGTGTGAACCTGGTCTTTGCAAAGCATTTAAGGAAACTCCACCTGGCCCCGCTCCTGAGCCCTTGCAAATGAAGGAACTCCTGAGCCCTTGCAAATGAAGGAACTCCTGAGCCCTTGCAAGGAAGGGACTCCTGAGCCCTTGCAAATGAAGGAACTCCTGGGCCCTTGCAATGAAGGAACTCCTGGGCCCTTGCAAATGAAGGAACTCCTGAGCCCTTGCAAATGAAGGAACTCCTGGGCCCTTGCAAATGAAGGAACTCCTGAGCCCTTGCAATGAAGGAACTCCTGAGCCCTTGCTCAAGGGGTCCTTTGGTCTCTAGAGTCTAGAGCTTCCCAAATCAAAGTGGGGTCCCCAAGCAGCAGCATCTGTTATGCAGAGTCTCGGGTTCCACCCCAGACTTTTTAATCAGAACTCGCATTCCTAACAGGATGCCCAGGTGATTTCTTCACACGTTATGGTTTGAGAAGTGCTTCTCCAGACCAGTGACACCACACTAGAATGCCCCAAAGAGCTTTAGGAAATTCCAGTGACAGGCCATATCCCAAACCACTGAATTCAGACTCTCCAGCAGTGGAATCTGGTATCAGGACCCTTTAAAGTTCTCCAGGTGATTCCAATGGGCAGCCTAGGTTGACAGTCACTGTTCTAGAACCCTAGTTAATCTTTACTCTGCAAGAACTGTTGGTCCCAGCTTTGGCTATTATTTTTGTTTTCCCTCAACCACTATAATACTATGGTAGGAGAAATTCCACTGATGGCTGGCCATTACTACAAAGAGAACCACCACTAAGAATGCTAAAAAGAACGAAAAAATGGAAAAATCCATCATAAATTCATATGTTTAAGTAGAAAAAGCAAATTATGTTGTGTCATTTTAAGCCACTGTCAATAAAAAACATTATCTATAATTTACCTACCCACATCATACCCTCATAACTTACCTGCAATGTTAAAATAAAGAAGAGCAATTATTATAATACAGGAAGATTTTTAATGCTGAGGATTCTTTCTTGCATTATATTTAAAGTCTTTTGCTGTACAGCTAAATCTGAACAGCAGCTACACCATATTCACTACTGGCTTTGATAGTATGTATCTAGGTAGCAAACGGAAATGTTGTTAAGACTCTTGTTAAGACTCTTATTAAAAAAGGAGTTAGACTTGCATAGGATCCTCCTACCATGTCTAGCTATAGTTCTTGCTTAGTGAAACACAGTGATCATTTAACAAGGCAAAATAAGGCCTAACTCATTTGAATTAGCATCTACTACAATTTGAGGGCCAAACTTCTTTTATTCCTAACCATTTTGAAAAGATTAGTCTTTCAGTTAACACACTACACTGAATATCTTTCTTCAAGAACAGAAAGACAGTCTTGTGAACAGTCTCTGGTGACTGAACTTCACTAGCTATAAAATAAGCAGAGAAAGAAAATGTTTAGGATGGCCGTAACTCTTAAATCCCACCCAACAACCCACTCCTCTCTGGGAGAACGCTGCAGCCCACCTCCTCATCACTGCTGAACAACAGTGCAGACACCTTCTTTTTGGACGGCTCAGAGGGCTTGGCTTTCTCCTGGGTCTGAGTCAGCAGAGATGATGTCTGCTTCTTAGCAGGTGTAGCCCCAAAAAGATTATCCTAGAAAAACAAATGGCAGAAGAGTATGATAACTTCATACGCATAAAACAAAAAACTGAAGACATTCCCTCACGTCAAATTGTTAGAGGATAGTCTCTCGTTAGGTACAGAATATACATAACACCTTTGGGGGGAAAAAACCAAAATGCTAGTAAATCCCACTTCTTATTCCTCACTCTACAGCAACAGTCTACAATCTTCTGTAACTGTACTCTCCATCTAGAGAAGGGAAACAGATACCTTCGAACTCGAAGGGGGGACACTTGGGAGGGAGCAGGAGGAGGGTAACGTGAGGACAAAGTCACAGAAATAGGAGGAAACCTGGCCCCCCGTCCTCCTGTGAGCGAGCCCTCCATGCTCACTGAAAAGAGCAGCCAGCCTGGCATCAGCATGAGAGCAGCTCAGCCCCCTGCAGCAGCCAGCAACCTGCATCTTTCTTTTTATGCATTAGAAACTGGAGCAATGGATCAAAGGAGGGAAAGAGAGAGCATTCTCCACTCTTTCACATCTACAAAGACATACCTGGGACAGAGGGGAGGCACGACTTGTGTTTCTGGTTAATTCTGAAGAGCCAATACAAACTTAAGAAACAGTTCACTAAATAAAATCAATGGCCTACTAAAGAGCTGATTCTTTTGGTTCAATGGCATTTGTAAATTTTTGTGTAGTCAAGCCCTCCAAAAGCACCTATTAAGGTACTTTCATTAAGGCAATGGGAACGAAATCATCAGAAGGCCTGAGCCCAAGTCAGACAGAAAAACACTTGTAATAATATCCTAGAGCAGGTGAACAGTCCTGAAATGTAGCGATTCGATAAAGGGAGTCTTCATGGAAAGTGTGGGAAGGTCGAAAAAGCCAGGAGAATAACGAACTAGCATTTAGTGGGGATACTAAAGACAACAGCTAACATTTACTGTGCACTTACTATGTGCCAGGCACTGTGCCAAGAGCTGCCAATTAGCTGTTTTAGCTGTCTTCATGGTCATAATGACCCTGTATATTATTAAGCATATGAGATTCAGAAAGGTTCAGTTACTTGCCCAAGGTCCCTGAATGTACATGGTGGAGCTGGGACACGGATGCAGGGCTCTGATGCCAAAGCCCATGAGCCTGGCCACCGGACAGTACTGCATCAGGTAAAGTTTGGTTTGTCGTCCCTCATTCCTCTCCCCGACTCTGCTCTCTCATCCAGGGTGAGGACGGAAGGCAAGGTGAGACACCGCTGCCTTCTCCTCTCCACTCCCACTGTATCCACAACATTCTTGTACATCATTGGTTATAACAAAGACCCATCCTCTAAAAAGTATTTCTTAAAGGCAGATTTTTTAAATGAAATCTACAGAGCCTTCCATAAGAGCTGAGTCAAGAATCTAATGTGCTGCCCACTGTACAGCTAAGAAAACTTAAGGAGTCACTGAAATAAAAAACAAAATATTTTTGTCACATACGCCTCAGACAGTTTGACTGCTTCCCTATCACCTTGTCTATGTATGAGCCTCTGGCTATAAAGCTACATCAGCAACGGTTCTCTCCTAATTGAAAACTGGACTATCTCATGTTGCAGTAGCAATGGTTACCTCTTCATCTTCATCATCGAAAAGCGAGACTGACGTGGGGAGTTTGCTAGGCTGGAGAGATGCATCTTTTGACTTACTCACATTTTGAGAAGAAAACAAATCCTGTTGGATCAAGATTAAAGCTCCTGGTTAGTAAGATGTAACAGTTTTTAAAGTATCAGTTAGATATAAGACAGTAAAGACTGTGGCGTGATGTCCGCCGTGTGTCCAGGTCTCTCTGTCAGAGGGAAGCTGGCTGAGACAGTCCCTGAGGAACACACGTCAGTCTGTCCTGGCTGCATGCAGCTCAAACGCCTGCATGTGAGAGGCCGAGACCCATGGAGCTCCAGGGGGCCTCTCTGGAACCCAGAGGTTTCCACATTCCCCCTTGGATGACCTAAGGCAGCGGGAAATTCTCTAATCAATCTCCCACCATGCTAAAAAAACAAGAATGACTTCCTTTTTTGGTCCAAAGAATCAGAGATTAAACAGATTCAATAATGAAAAGAGGCTAGATTCCAAAATGGCTGGATCTACGACTCTGTTTTACTTACTAACACCCCTCTCTCCCAAGAGTATGCTATTATTTCTTTTAAATAAACACAAATTCAATTTTTATTTTAAAACGTTTGGTACATCTACAGCTAGGAGATGCTGCAAGCTAGAGAAAGATCTGGTAGATTCTGAAGAAATTTTCAAAATGCTGTAAAATGTCAGCCTCTAATGCAAAGACAGATCTGCAAATTGAGCTGCATGAATTAGAAACATAAACTAGGACAACTGTTCCTTCAGGAAGAGAAACTTCAATACAGAAGTGCCGGACAATTAAATAGGACAAGAACGTAGTTTCTAAGACCTCCCTGGATAAAGATCTCTTTTATTATAGAATCAAGGTCTACTCCTCAGATCCAGACCTAGGCAGTTCATTAATGGAGAAGGGCTCTTCTCAGCCCAGTGGTTTTCGCCTGGGCCCCATGGAGTCCCACAGCTCTGTTTAGTTAGAAGAGGCCACACAGGGGGAGCTCCAGATTTCCCATGCCTCTCTGCAATTGATGCATGGCAAGATTTCACTTAAGGAAAGGGCACTGTTGCTTTAAAAAAAAAAAAAAAGTAAAACAAAACCAAATTTCAACATTATGGTTTTCAACTTGTGACGTAATTATCTTCATTGGTGTTGGAAAAAAAGGCTTTTCCATTACCTCAACCCTGTCCCCAAAACGATTTCACAGGGACAGCTTTAGCTCCACACCTGCGATAGAGAGGCAGGAGTGAAGAAACATTCCTCCGGTCCTCTCTCCTAGACTGTGCTGTTTTACTTCTCCTTGCCTAAGCATGCGGTCAGTATCCAATGAAGACAAGCTATGATGATGCACATGGGACAAAGCCTTTGGTGGTGGTTTTAAAACCTGTCTGCAAATTCTTTTACACTCTGCCGTCAAGAAGTGGAGTCTATGACCCCTGCCCTTGGACCTGGTGGGTCCTTGGGACCGTCTCAACCAAAAGAATTCAGCAGAAGCGACAACACTGACTTCTGAGGCTGGGTTACAAAAAGCAATACGACCTCTGCTCAGCTTCCTGGGGAATCTCCCTTTGAAGCCCTGGGCTACCACGTAGGAAGTGCAGCATCCCTGAGGCTGCCAGGCAGAGAGAGAGGGCGGTCCCCCCAGAGCCCCGGCTCTCTGAGCCTTTCCCGTTCACTAAGTGAGATGAGTCTCAGCCTGGTCACCTTCAGACCAGAACCACATGAGAGGCCCTAAGTGAAAAGTGCCTCGCTGAGCCCAGTCAACTTCTAGAACCATAAGAGGTAATAAAACTTCTTGGTCTTCTAAGCCACTAAGTTTTGGAGTGATTAGTTTCATAGCAATAAGTAACTGGAACCCTGTTAAGTCACTGAAATTGCTCACATTTGGTTTCTTCACGTAGTCGACAACTATTCGATGGCTTACCAAGTGCCAAGCACTATTGAGGTGTGAGGGATACGAGTAGGGAACAAAATCTTCTACGCTTACGGAGCTTACTCTAGTTGGGGACAGAGACAATGAACAAGTAGACAAGAAATGTCACACGGCAACACAGAGTGAAGAACAACACAACAGAAGAGGGGGCTCAGGAGTGTGGTGGTGTGTGCTGGCAGGCTTGCTACCAGGCAAGGCAAGGGCAAGGCTCACAGAGAACCGGGAAAAGCGAGGATGCAGGCCATCCAGACTCTGGGAACAGCACTCCAGAGGGACAGGAGCCAGCACACAGCCCCTCAAAGGGGAGATGTACCTGACGATGAAGAAGGGCGAGCACAGGGTAAGACCAGAGTTTGAGGCCCGGTCATGCTGTCCTCACATGTCAGGAGTTTGGATTAACTGGACTTTGGTTAATTCTTATCTTCTGCACACTGGCCGCCAATGAAGCACAAGCCTCAAAGGCTTTATTTGCCATCAATGGTAATCAATCTACTTCCAAAGATTATATGTTCACCCTGGCTGTCGGTGCAAAGTCACTGCAGAGCTTAACCCTGAGTTCACAATTTCTTGGAAGTACATGTAAATTTCTCCCGTGTCCACAGATTTTTCTGTGAAGGAGACTGATTACTGCCCATTACATTCTCATACAAGTCTCTGATGCCCTAAAAGCCTAGACTAAAGTTAGTTCTAAAAGGACTTAAGCCCGCGGGAGTCAGAGAAAGCAGGGATGCTTCTGAGAGCTGGTACTGCTCCACGGAAATGGCGCTTCCCGAAGGACGAGGCTGTCTGCAGACCAGTGCCAGCCCACACGCTACTACCAAACACAAGACAGAAGGCTGTGCCAGAACACGAGTCACTTCATCACTAGGCCCGCTATCTAGTAAGACTACTGAAAAAGGAAGCAGTGACGGGGCCAGCCTGGTGGCACAGTGTTTAAGTTCATGCGCTCCCCTTCAGCAGCCCGGGCTTTGCAGGTTCGTATCCTGGGCGTGGACCTAGCACCCCTCGTCAAGCCATTCCGTGCTGGTGCCCCACATAAAATAGGGGAAGATTGGCACAGATGCTAGCTCAGTGACAATCGTCCTTAAGCAAAAAGAGGAACTGGCAACAGATGTTAGCTCAAGGTCAACCTTCCTCACACACACACACACAAAAGGAAGCAGTGAGTTTATTTCTGTTCTGGTACAAGTGCCTCATGGCACTGTCAATCAACAAATAGCCTAAAATTTGCATATCCTGAAGAGAGACATTCTCTCTTCCTCCCAGGAAATGCGTGGGGTTCAAATCCAACAGTGAAAAGTATTGTACACATGTTACTTTCTAAAGACCATGTGTTCTCAAGACATTATTTTCAAAGAACTAAAGTACTTAAAAAAAGTCTTGTGCCTCTACTGAGAAAAATCTTGATTCAGAAATAGTTTCTAATTCACATCCACAGATTAATTTCCCAGAACTAAGAAAAAGAATTCCTTACCTCAGCGTCTTCCTCATCTGAAAACAAACCTTTTTGAGTCTTTGTATCTGACAAGAGCTTGAGATTTTTGCTGGGAGGTAGGGTGACCTTTGTTGAAAAAAATAATAATAGTTAAGAGTTACACAAGATTCCTGGAAATGAAGGCTTATTCAATCATTCCTTGAGAAAATGTACTGAGTCCCCGCTAGCATACGGCATCAGGGGATTAAAGATGCCATGCACCTAGAACATGTATCAAGTTCGTACAAAGAATTAACACAAAAGTAGGAATATCATGAGAAAGAATTTAAAAATTGGTATAAGTTAGGAAACAGGGAAAAAAACAGTTCCTTGATAAAGTCAGTTTCTCAGGATAGCAAGGCCTGGAGACGGTACAAGCAAGGACGTTACAGCAGAGGGAACGTGTGAGAAGAGAAAAGCAAGATAAGGAAGAGGGCACATGTGGTGGATCAGAGAGTATGACAGACTGCCCACATTGCACAGTGCACAAGTGGGACATGCACGGTGGGAGCCAGTGTAGGAAGGCGGGTGCCTAAGAGCCTATGGGGTTCTGAAAGCTGGGACCTAGGTGGTCGGCAGAGGGAAGGTCAGGGTTTCATAGTGAGGACACGAAAAGAGATGTACTTTAGAAAGATCAAGGTGTGCAGGATAGCAAAGGGGAGGGACAACAGCCAGAAGAGCTCAAAGACTGAAGGGGACGCATCCCACTGGCCAAATACAGGTCAATACGAGCATCAAAAAAAAATAACGACGCTAATGGATAACAATATGACGAACAGAGAATCCAGGATCCTGTAGTGATACTAAAAAGCTGGGAAAGGAGGAGAGAAAACTCTTCTGTTCAGAAGAATGCCAGCCACTAACTGCAGAAGAAACAACAGAATTGGAAAAGCATTCTTTTGCACTCCAATATGATAACGGGTTCAGGAAAAGATCAATGGATGTTAAAACCACTGAGCAAGGCAAAATCTGACAACTGCGGAAGCTAAGTTGTATTTCTTTCAACTTTCTGTATGTTTGAAGTTCTTCATTATACACTTACTTCCCTCTGGGCTCCAGATGAATTATCAAGATGCCCCAAATCAACACTCCTATGTTTTGTCTTCCCTCCTGCTCACCTTTTTTTCTGCTCTTGCTTTATTTTCATCTGTCTGATTGACAGTAGCTTCCGGCAAAGCTGCTGCTTTTTCTTTGAACAGATCTCCTTCCTCATCATCAAAGATACTGGCAGTGGATTTGGCTTTGTCTTTAGAAAGAGACCACAGGATAAAATTACACTAAGGTCAAAAATCCCACCGCAAAATTCACAGATTAAAAATTCTTCCTTCCCACTGAATAAACAGAAAAAGTTATGTTACTTCTTGGAAGAAATATTAAGTGGACTGGATGGAAACTTTTCAGAGAAGACAACAGTAGCTCAAATGAAACACAGGAGAGATGGTTTAATCATTTGGCTTATACACTTATCCAAGCAGCAGCATCCTATGCTTAGCGCAGCTCGGCCTAGCATAAAAGGTAAAGACAGACCTACAGAAAGAACAAGCACTCTAGGAATCTGAAAAGGGAGGGTTAGCTTCTGCTTTTAAAAAGTCAAACCTTCCAAAGACATAGAAAAGCAAATATTGAAATCTCCCCCATAACTCCTCCCGCCCACCCAAACAAGATGTCCATCGAGGAACGGTCTGGTATACATGCTTCTAATTCCCCCAAGGATATACTAACATTAACTCTAGTTATTCACACGTAACACTATAAACAATAATATAATTGGAACAATGTGTCTTATAACTTGAATTTTTTACTTAATGTACGTAGGGTATCTTCCTATGTCAACATACATGGACCTCATTCTTATTAACAGCATCACAAAATTCCACTGAATGGAGGGACCATAAATCCCCCTCCTGGTGACCACTTGGGCGATTCCCAACCTTTCCTGACCAAGGCATTGCTGCCCTGAAGGAGGGGTGTGTCCCTGAAATGAGGGCACCAACTCAGGAACGTCCCAGGAGAGCAGCAGCTGTCAAAGAAAGCAGCATCAACTTACTTCTGATTCCAAATCAGTTCTCAATGGTATTCACAGAGTGAGAGCCCTTCGAAGCCACAAGAGGCACCACCACCTTACCCGCTGTCATTTTAGCTGGCCCAGATCTGAGTGTATTATTCATCCGGTTTGCACTCTTTCCAAAAGAACTAGGCTGTTGTTTCCCTCACGTTTCTGCTGCTACCCTTACTTTCCACACCCACCACTGGAAAAGGAATATAATCCAGAGAGCCTGCTTCTCAATGCATCCTGGTCCACCTGGTCCTTATTAGAAAGACCCCTTTTCTCAGGTTGCTGGAAATTGTGTGCACTTTAGTGGTCCACCCTTCCTTCCTGGAAAAATACCCAATGAATCCAAGCCTTGCTACTCCAAGTGCAACCCAGAGAGCAGCAACCTCGGCCCACCAGGGAGCCTGTCAGAAAAGCAGAATCGCAGGCCCCACTCCACACCCACTGAATCAGAATCGGCATTTTGACAGGAGTCCTGGGAGAGCCACCTGCACATTAAAAAAACTGATTCAGAGAAGCGACTTCATGAACACACTGGCTTAAATTTGAGGGCAGAGGAAAGAAGAGTGCCCAAGTGGCCAAGGGGCTGAAAAGCCTGTCATACAGGGAAAGGTGAAGGTTACCTGGGCTTTCTGGCACAGAGAAGAAAAGCAGGGAACTAAACAGCCAGCACGTGACATTCCACTCACATAGTACACCAAAGATGGCTGGAAGAAAGTCTGATTAAAACTTTCTCTGTAATTCCAACAGTCACAACCAGAACTCCTGAGCAGATATTACAGGGGAACAGAGTTCAGCTCTCAGTAAGGAAGACAATGCTAGTAATTAGCTTCCAAAGCAGAAAAAAATGGTTCATAAAATAGAGACCTCCAAGGCCCATAAATATTTAAGTAGAGATGAGACAACTCTATGACAAGAATGCTTGAGACAGGATTCTGGAACTACAAGAGATACAGAATAAAGGAGCTTTATGTCCGTTTTAGGTCAACATTCTTTTCCAGCTAAATTCTCAGAAATAGAGGCTGCAACAGATACCTGTTTTGGGAGGTTTGCTGCAGGATGCTGCAAAAAAGTCATCATCGTCATCTTCATCATCGAAGAGGCCGGCAGGCGCTGGGAGGCAGGGGCTCTTTCCTGGGGGGCGCTGCTCGGGCTTCTGGGGCTCCTTCCGCGATGGAGCAGAGATGGCACCAAACACATCAGCATCTCCTGTGGGTGGTGGAACAGGATGGCCCAGCTGTGAGCCAGCATGGGCTCCTGACTTTACAGGGGAAAAAAACCCACTACCACCCACCAAGAACTTTTGAGTTTCAGTTCATCCACAAAACACATTAACAGAACCCAATAACCTCCAGCCCTTAGGGCTGCAGAAGGTCCCACATGCAGAATCACCTGGTCACTCAAACACAAAAAAGTTCAAGGCCACTGACTTCTAAGAGAGTATGAGCTAACAGCAGTAAATGAGCTCCTTCTGTAGGCTGTTTGATGCCCTCTGAAGCCCTTCCTACTCTCCAACCAGCCCTTAGAAGACGACAATTTCAAAATGACAAAATGATACTTATACAGTTTTTAAAAACAAACCCTAAGTTAGGATACCTAAAAATACAGAAACAGCTCCTGCTGGGATTTTCTTTCCAGGTTTCGAGGATGAAGACACTAAAAGGAGAAAGAAAGAGATGACCACTTCAACAAAGAAAATGACTTTCCTTGTTAAATGCACCTTCCTAAAATATGTGCGACACAATACATAGCTAAGAGGAGACTTTGTAAAACTAATTTTTCGAAACAGAGGCATTTTAGAATTCCTTAGCTTGGTCCTCTCTACCAATGTCATGACTTTTCTCTTGGTACTGACACGTCTAGGCTGTGATTCCCACGGAAGGTCGCTCTGCCTCCGGGCAGACGACAGCAGTGGCGTTGGCTTGGGGGCCACGGAAGGTGCAGAGCACAAAAGGGGAGGCAGGGACAGAGCAAGCAGGGCTCCTCAACAGTTCCCACACCAGCTGTTCCAGTTTGATGAAAACAGGTAAAAAAGAACAGCAGAAAATTTAAAACATCCGCGAAAACATGAAGAGAAAGACAGGAAAGAGGGAAACCAGGCAAGCCACCACTGCCAAAAAGTGGAGCAGGAACCGCAGGACGGTCAAGTCAGCCAGCTTCACAGCAAGCCCAAAATCAGACGACTCGTGGCCTAGGGAGACCAAACCACTGCAAATACCTAATCTCTAACTCCCAGGAACTACCACAGACCTAGTGGAATAATATTTGTAAGTTTTTAAATTTTTTATGTGTGCTCTTTAAAAACTCCATAGATGGTGCTGATGCACACCAGCCTGGGGAATTACTGACCTCCAACTTATATGGAGAATTTTAGAAGTGTTCCTTTGAATTAAACTTGATTAAATTAAAACATCCTCAACACTGCTGGAGCATACTTTTCCTGTTGGACTTTTTATGAATTCTCTCCTAAGGAAGAGGCAAAACTGTGCTGTGGGTTTACAGATGGGACTTTTTGGTTTTTTCCAAGACATGAATTGGTGAAAATCAGCTCCTTTTAACTAGACCGAGGCAAATGGAACAGCTCCCTGCCTGACAAAGAAGTGAGGCTTGGGAACAACTTCAGGGGGTCCAGCGCCTAACGAGAAGTGGACAGTTCTGGAACTCTGGTCACGAAGCAGCACAGTCAGCCTCAATCCAAACTCACCTCCATTAACAGGGGCTCGGGCTTCCCGATCCCGAGGGGCTTCCGCGAAGAGGTCGCTCTGGTGGTAATAAGGTATAAGACACACAATTCAGAAATGCAGAGGCAAATGGAGCCGCACTTGAAAATTTCTAAAGAAAAGTGCCTGGTAACGCTTAAAGCTACATATTTACTGTTCTGCCAGAAAATCAGTTCCCACAAATCAGACCCTTAAATAATTCAGATCTGTCCAGGAACTAAATAGGAACATGGAAGAAGACAACAGATAAGAAACAACTACCTAATCAAGTAAACTATTTACAATGAACATTCACGTCCGCTCCCCACCTGACAAAGGGCATCAGGATACAATATTTTCTCACTTTGTGATTGTTAGTTCAAAATCTGCCAAAATACGAAAGGAGAAGCAACTTCCAACTAAGAAGCCATGTTTTCCCCACTAAAGGAACAAAGTGCACTTCTCCCTCTTGATCCAGGACACAGCATGGAAAGCTTCACTATTCCCACTGACTCACCTCCTCATCCTCGTCATCAAAAAGTCCCTTGCCTCCACTGAACAGGCCTCCTCCGGAACCGAACGGCGAGAAGTCTTCATCAGTCAGCTTGGGGGGTGCGAACAAGTTATCTCCTTCATCTAGCAAACCGAAAGGAATATTTTGCAGCAAGAGTTAAAAACAGTTTGGCTAACGTGTCGACAGCATCTCCAAAACTGGCACGGAGTTTATCTAACCATACGTAACAAGGAGTATTTGAGTGCTGGCAGTCTGAGGAATTTCAAACAAAAACTCATTGAAGAGTTCACGGAACCCCTCAAGGGCTCTCCAGGTTCCCTCGCTCCAGTGTGAATGTCTGGAGCGGGGTGAATTCTGTAAGCAATCCCCTTTACCTAAAGTTCTTTCGAAGCAACTATACGGTTTAACCACCATTCAAGACCCATCCCACCAAGAATTTGGGGAATGAGGAGCAGACGAAACAGACATCTGCAGATTGACAGTCACAAATGAGACTATAATGGACATTACTGTTTAACATGAAGGGCCTGATATATTCTTTATTGAAAACAAATGCTAGAGATTCCTAGTTTCTGTACTTCTAGAGGATTCTACAAAGATAGCTAATGAGCGCTATACAACCCAATAATTCAAATCTTTTAAACATTTTTACTCCTCACTCACCTCTCCTCTCAGCTTGCTCTTAAATGCTTTGAAAAAGTGAATGGAGACAGACCCCATTTGTCAGTACTTAAAGCGGCACATTATGAATTACATAAGTGATATTCCCGAGTTAAGAGCCTCCTAGGATGACAGAATGAGGGAAAAGGCCTACCGTCTGATGGAGTTCTCCTTTCCTTCTTCTCTTTCAACATCTTCCGAGGTTTCGCTTCTCCTGGGGATGAGGCTTGAAGAATATTTCACAGTTTTAACAACACTCAGTCTACTCTTGGTATTTACCCACTGATTCTTTACACACGTCTGTCATCCGCACAACTCCTAAGCTAAGAGCAAGACATTACCTTTGTGTCTCAGCTCCCGCCTGAGCCTCACCCACAGCAGACACTCAGAAGTGCCTCTTTTCAAGGCAGAAAGCCTCAGCTTAGACACCAGGATCATGTGCATGCCGGGACTGCACTTGCTGAGAGAATTTCACTGACAGCTTTCTGCCCTGTTAAATTTCTAAAGTACACTGTACAGCACATTTTTATCTGGTCAGAATATAGGGCAGTATTAAGCCGGGGATTCTTAGTCTGGGGTCCACGGTTCTCTGGCATATCCATTAATCCCCTGAAACTGCATATACAGGTGTGCATATGTGCATTTTTCTTGGGGGGCGGTCCACAGTGTTCAATTATCAAAGCGTCTCTAAACCAAAAAAAAGAATAAGAACTACAATTTAAGCCTCTGGCAGCTTAGTAAAGGGAAGTCTGCCCCCAGTGAGGCCCAGCGGAGGGGCCTGCACCTCCCCACCACCTGTTAACTCATCTCGGTGGCGTACCTGTGTGCTCCTCTTCCATCCGGCCTGCAGCATCCCCTTTGATACGAGCCGCCAGCTCATCAGCAAATGAGGTAGGTCTACTTCTTTTCTACAGGCAGAAAAGACAGAAAGAATCACTTTTAAGTAACATACAAGCTGGTAAAGTTTCTTTTTGGACACCTAACAAAAGTATGTAAACAATGGCAAAGAAATTGAACTGATGAGAAAATAGGGTTTAACTGAATTTAAATATATGCATGCCATACTGATCACCTGAGAAACATGACTCAGAGTTCAAATAAAGGGAGATGCTCTTTAACTCCTTATTTTTTATACTTCACTTTCATACTCAAAGATCTAGATAAGAAAACTACGATGAAGTGGTTGGGGTTGGGGGAGGGGATGAGTATCTGGGTCTTAAAACCCCAGAACTGAATCTATTTTCAATGATCTAACTTGTGTAATGATAACTTTTGGAGAAGAAAGTGGTACTCATAAGGTAATCTGGAATGCTCAACCACTGTTTTCAAAAGTGTAAATAAATGAAATTACAAGTATGATACAAAATAAATCAGTTACAGATATAAATGACAATAAAAGGAATGAGTCCTAGGTACCATTTCTAAAACCTGGCCAAGCGATAGCAACTATAGTCTTTCTTACAGGTCTAGTATTTTCTTCAATGTCCTCAACATCTTCCTCCTCCTTCTCAGAGTCAGCGAAGATGTCACAACCATCGTCATCCTCCTCCTCCTCACTCATCTGTGCAGTGTGCTAAGAGCATAAACCACCAGATTAGAACTATAGATATGGTCATCAAGTTGAAAAAGTGAAACTGCCACTTGGCCTTTAGACCTTCCCTTTAAAACTGCAAACATAGAACAAATAATGCACAGGATTTATTTTCAGTACAAAACTGTAATACCAAAATATTGAAATACTAAAAATGTCCACCACTAGAGAAATGCATAACTAAATAAGCATAGTCTTATCTTAACAAAAATACTAACAGTTAAAAGGGATAGGCCGTAACAACTAGAGACGTCTAAGGAGATCAAGTGAAAAAACGCTGAATGATAAACCCAGCCTGGCACCCTGACCACCGCCCCCTTCACTAGACCATTTCTGTGGACACAGATATATTTGTAAAATAAAGGAAAAACACTTGGAAATATACACTCCCAGATGGTAACACCAGATACCTATGGGGAGCATGAGAAGATGAGAACTGCAGGGCTCAAATGTATGTGTTAAGTTCTAATTTTTACAAAAGAAGCCACTGGTATGTAAAAATCATATAATTATTATTATTATTTTTTTGGTGAGGAAGATTGGCCCTGAGCTAATATCTGTGCCAATCTTCTCCTATTTTGTATGTGGGACACCACCACAGCACGGCTTGACAAGCAGTGTGTAGGTTCACAGCTGGATCCAAACCTGTGAACCCTGGGACGCTGAAGCAGAGCGCACAAACTGAACCACTGCACCACGGGGCCGGCCCTCCAAAAAATTCTTTAATGTTTAAATAGATAAACTGTGCCAGGAGCTATGCTACAACAACTTTTTAACTAATTTAATCCTTAGAACACTGACATTACACATTACACACAAAACTAGTCTATCTTTAACAATACAAATGGTTATGCCAGTGCTTTTAATCACTATACTGTATTATTTGAAAAACTGTCTGAACTTATGGATCTGAACAGCAAATTCCATAGAAATAAATACACTAAAGAACTGATTATTAAAATTATACAGACTAGCTACATTTGTGAATATAACTAGGATAATAAAAGTACCAACCAAAAAGTGCTAAAGCTTTCATTTAATAGTTGAAAATTTTTGTGAAAAAATATTTCCCAATTAGTAAACTGACATGCAAACTGGGATGATCTCAATATACTACTGTACATATATTATGGTAGCAAAAATCATAATCCCAGTGCTGATGAAATTTCAGGTAAATCATTATGCATGACCTGTAGTTTGGAACATCCATCAGAGAGTAGTATCAACAGCCTTAAATATAACTATACACTACTTTATTCCTAAGGAAACAGCTCACAAAAGCAAAGGATTTTTATGCATGAAAATACTGAATGCAGCATTATCTCAAAACTAAAAACCTAGAAATAAACTATTTCCCATATACATTTAGAGACTATGACAGTATCATATATCAGTATGCTTAAAAAATAGAGAAGGTTACAAAGTAAAGTACAAAGACTGTTTAAAATGACAAGGAAACACTGAGGATATGTTCACATAAAATAGCAGAAAATAAACTATGCATATTATGAAAAGAGTATGTCTCAGAAGGATATACAAAAATTAAGACAACAGTGCTAAGACAGTAAGATTAGAAGATTTCCATCTTTTGAGTGTTCCTTAATGTTACTGCTATTATTGTCTTAAATTTTAAAACAAGGGAAAAACATACAGGGTGTAGTCAGCCTAAAAACACGAAATGCTTGAAATATAATTAGTTGTAAACATGAACAAATCCTTACTTTCTCATAAGTCACTCAAAAATATTTTTAGTATATATGCTATGCTTCAATTAAAATTTAAAAGTAACTTCAATACATGAGTCTTACCCGGTTTTGATCATTGTCACTATGATTGGCGAAATCTTCATCTGACTCCTTTAGAGGGAAAAAAGGCTTGTTGTTAACCCATGCTTTACTCAGAAGCACAGAAATGATGTCGGGTCTAAGTCTCTGGGGCAGTCAATACTTGGTCTCTTTGTACCGATTACTGTTCACCTGAAGCATCAAGGCGCAGATAAGGTGGACAGTTGGCAAGACTGCCAAGGGTTGTTCCGGTTAACATGTACCTTTTGTGGTTCATTTAAACATTGCTAACAATTTGTTCATGTCTATCTATCATCTCCAATCTTTGGATTTAAAGTAAGGGTTGCACGTATAATTAACTAAATTATTAAAAGCTGTGTGTACTTTACATTTTGGACTCCACTCTGTAAATTCCCTCTAAATAAACAGAATAACTACTTCATCAGGCTCAAGAAGGGAACATTGTATTTGCTACGTGCAATTAGATAAAGAGTTGTTTCAATGACCAAAAGCAAAAGATTCAGCTAGTGACAACCAGTTACAGCGAGATTATTTAAGAAAAGCTTATTTCCTACTGCTAGGATTTTTGCTTGGAGGGCTGGAGGAAGGAGGTCAGGAGAGGGGGACTGTGGAAACAGAGGGAGGAGAAGAGAGAAGCACGTGTACAAAACTGTCTCCTTTCAGAAACGCACACTCAGGAACTTCAAAATGTGTCTGCCCTTTGTAATAATGAATATTCCACTTAAAGGAACAACTCCAAATACAACAGGTCAAGGACCACAGGCCCCGAGATCCTAGAGCAGGGAGTCAGGTTATCGGATTATGCTCTGTGAATACAAAGATGCGAGAGGCAGCAGCAAAGTTAAAATCTAAGTGGATATTTTAAGCATTCTTCTGGTTTTAAAAGATTTAAACGTGAATTTCTTTTTTTTTCCTACCATTATTCAAAGCTAGAACTTACTCAAAAACTATCTCAGGTAGAGATTCCACCAAAATATCTAAGCCGCCCCACTCAAAATATATTGAGCAGAAGAGAATCCGGTAGGGAGGTGGGAGGCAGGATACTGGAAAAAGGGATTAAATAGCAGTTTTCCTTGTTTATGTAGACAAAACAAAAAAGAAATCTAATCCCAAGGAAAAAACTTCAGAATATGGTTTCTATCACTGTTGAAAGATGAGTGAAAACGGATTGCTGATTCACAAATATGTTATTCACTATCCTGCTAAACGCATCCTAAGTTCCTGCCCACCACGACCGGGACACACCACAGAGCCCTACCTCCTCGTCGTTCTCCTCTTCACTGTCTGCAATACTACCACGATCGCTGCCGACCGAACCTTCTGGTTAGAAGAAAGATAAGGGTTATTGCCAATATTCGTAAGAAAACGTCCTTTGTGCCTTCTCAAAATCACAAACCACCATGTATCAGCATCTCAGAGATTCTGAGAAAACCATCTATACTCATTAACTGGAATTAAAAGTATCTTCACTATAGTGAGGAATGGAATATTTACACAGCCTCAAAGTATCTCCCCACAAGATAATTACTAGTTACAAAAAAAAAAAAAAATTACTAAGTACTAAGAAAAAAACTGGCCTGTACTCTTCAAAAACGTCAAGGTTGTGAAAAGCAGAGAAAGGCCAAGAAATTGTATCAGACTAAAAGAAGACAAGAGAGATTTAACAACTAAATGCAGTGAGTGATCCTGGACCAGAGGAAAAAAGAGACTGTAAGGGACATTATTGGGAAAACTGGCACAATCTGAATATGACTGAGGATTAGCTAATATAATAGTGTTATGTCCAATAAAATTTCCTGACTTTGATAATTATACTGTGGTTATATAACAGAACATCCTTGTTCTTAGAAAACACACACACACACACACACACACACACACACACACACACAGAAATATTTAGGAGTAATAGGGCATGATATCTCTCAAATAGGTTCAAAAAAAATGTTAAGTATACAGAGAGAGAATGATACAACAAATGTGGTGAAATGTTAACAGGTAAACCAGAGTGAAGGGTACATGGGAGTTCTTTGTATTATTCTTAAAAATGTAATATAAAGTTTGAGATTACTTTATAATAAAAAGCTAAGATATAAATATTAAAAGTAAAAAAATTGGTGCAAAAGAGTACCTTCACTAGACAGCTCTCCAAGACCTACGTCCTCCTGCTCCATGAACAGCTTTGACCCAATTAAATACGGTAAAGGACGATCGATGTACAGATCCTGTAAATAATGACACGGAATGAGCCATTAAAGATTTAGGTCAAAAAATAAAATTAGGTGTTCTACTTGATATCTTGTTACATCTGAGTACTCCAAACAAATTACATAATAAAAGTAGAGAATAAGAGACAGCAGGATTAAAAGTATAAAAAAAAATCACTGATTTAAAAAACATCAAATCTTAAGTGAAGATGGCAAAGTAAAGCTGAATTAACCAGAATCTCCCTTTTCAATTGCCTGTTAACAAAAATGGCAAAAGCCTGCAGAAAGTTTACCAGCAGTAACCGAACAAGGAAAAGGGCACAACTTCACAGTAACGTGTTCAAAGGGAGGAGGACTGAGGAAGGAAGGAAGGAAACTGGAAATTCTGGCGAGCTTTGATGAGTCCTAACCTACCCTCCTCCCCTAAAAAGCAGCGCTGGTGAGCAAAAATCGACCATCAATCAATCAGTCTTGAGAATCATCAATAACAGTCCTAAATTTAGCGAGAATCATACTGAGGAAATAACTCAAATGCTTTTATGTGACTATGAGAAGGCAGGTGGGTATGTCCAGGTTGGGGTGGGGGTGGAGGTGGGGGTGGACAAACAGGTCACAAACAAGGCACGAAGGGAATCGAGGTGAACTCCATCCCACTGCATCAGAGCAAGAAGAAGCCTGGAACACAGTGTGGGAAGCATGGGCTAGATGAAAGAAACTATGCAAACACCAACAGTCAACAAAATGAACTAACGGAACACATCCAAAAGACTGATGAGAACCTATCTGGGAGAAAAAATAACCTAGAGAATAATAATATATCCCAGAGGATCACATTGTATACTTCAGAAAAGTGAAGTTGGTAAAATAAGACCAGATGATAGAAAACAGAATGAAATGAAGGAGACTGTGAACATGGTAATACATGAAGATCCTTCCACCTCAGTCCTCTGCTTCTGAACCCCATCCATCACACACATTAAATACTTAAGGTCAAGACAGTGCTCCACCCTAGGACAACCTCCCATCTCCACTGCCAAGGACAAGCTTGCCCTCTGCGAGGCACAACCCTTTGGTCACATCATCTCTTCCCCATCCCAAAGACCCCGGGGGAGCAAGAGAGAACAACTCCAATGCTTCAAACAACAACAGAAAGTTTGGGAAGCTTAATGTAAAGGTTAAAGCCACAATAGCAATCAAAATGTAGTGCAAAGAAACAAAGGGCTAATTAAGCTAACTGTTCACTGACTCAGAAGGCATTCCCAAGTCCTCCTGTAAGAGAGAGTGGTGTGCGACTTGGAAGTAACAAGTGCGGCCCAGGCAATACACTTCCCAGGGTCCACGACTAACTTCTAAACTCCGGCAGCGAAAAGGCAAGCCAGCAACTGCATCAGCACTAAGGGATCAGCCCCGACCTGGCACAACACTGTAAGCTCAAAGCAGAAGAGAAACATGCAGCCAAATGAATGACTAGGCAGAGTCTGATTTTGGAGCACGTTTCAAGGACTCAGTCTCAAAATCAATACAGCAACCTTTTGTGTTTACTTCTGAGTGACTCTCTGTGGCCCCAACTGTCTCCTTTGCCAATTGGAGAGAAAATCATAGTAATGCAACAAATACCTGCTGGCTAACAGTCTGGTCATGATCGCTCATAGCAGCTTTAGTCATAACAGCTAAAACCTGGAAACACCCAAACGTCCTGCAACACTTCTACATCCTCCCCTGGTACAAGCTACCGAATTCAGGTTCCCAACAATCTCCACTTCTCGTGAGCCTCTTCATCCTTTAAAACCCAATTCAAGTCTCATCTTTACCCTACTTCCACCAGCTCAAAGTCAATTCTCAGAGCACTTACGATGGTGACTCACATAAATGTCTCCTTTCCCCCATCAGTGGTAATGCTGTAAGAAGCATCCTGAGAGCAGGAACCACGCCCTGAACCTTTAACCCCCATAACTTGGCACGCTGCCTTGTACCTAGTGAGTGCTCCATCAATGCTCGCGTAAAGCAGATCTATCTGATGGAGTCAATATGAGATTGCTGATGACATGCTCACTTCCTAGAAGTAAAGTCCACGTCTCACCAATTCTGTGCCCAAGTAAAATACCCAAAACACAACAGGCGTAACAACAAATATTTGAATTGAATGTCTTTACCTTTGGTTCAAGGATCAGTTCCACCCGCTCATTAGCATCATCTTCTTCAGAGTCTGAGTTTCCTGCTTTTATATCGAGTTGCTCAAACGCACTGTCCAACACTTGCAAACCGTAGTTCACAGCCTCCTGGACTTTAGGAATCAGATCTACTTCTTTCTGTTCCCGGGTCTTCTCCTATAAAAAAACATGTTCAGTATGGATCTCCAACATGTTGATACACACTAATGAAACTGTGAATGTTCTCTGAAGTTCAGTGTCACGCTCCGAGAGAACATTCTGTGGAATGCCTTGACACAGACGCTGAAGTACATTTAAAATCCCACGTCTGTCACTTTCTGGACATGGATGGAACTACATAAGGTCCTGGAGCTCAAGGTTCATCATCGACAAAAACAGAAGCACAACTATTGTGTGATGGTTCAGCTGGATAACCTGTGTAGAAGTACGCTAACGATGATGGAGCATCACAAGCCCTCCGACAGCACTTGCCTCCCCTGCTCCTGGAGGAACGCAGGGCCTAGACTTAGCCTCACCGTGACGGCACCCCACCAAGCTTGGTTAACAGTCCTTTGGGCAATTTTGGGAGTTGCGACTTAGAAGAAAATACCCCAGCCAGAGATGTCATTTTTCAATTACAGTTTTAAAAAACAACAACTGGACAATTACAGTTATTTTACAAATTTGTTTCAAACCAAGAGACTGTCAGTTTCATGTCTAATCTATCCTGTGCATCACCCCAGAACAATGCCCCTCTGCCAAAGTCTGTAATTATCACCGAACCGCTGGAAATACTCCACGGGTCCCCATTTCCTACCACAGCAGCTCAATGACAGTCCCCGCATACAGTCCACTGTGCCTTCAGTTGTAAGAAACATTGAAAAAAAATTTAGTGTCATTTCCCATCTTCACAAATATCCTAGAAGTGGATACATAATCATAGCAAGAACCAAACCATACAGTACTGTTTTGAGGGCCAAAAGGGAAAACTCCACAATTTCACCTCAAGTACGGAAGTCTTTCTAATTTAGCTTTCTTCTTTTGGCCCCAGCTTTTTTCTATTCCGGTATGTTTGGTTCTAGTTAAATAGCTAACACTGTACTAAGTGTGTGAAAACATGTTTGTGAAATAAATATATAGTGGCTTTTTGAAAATAGTTCACTAAATACCTATCACTTTGAAAGTGAAACCTGACTTGGTATAACCAGACACTATTACACTTAAATGGTTAGCAAATCCTTAAGTATTATTAAAAGTAAAATAACTTCTAATAGGCACATGAAAAGATGCTCATCATCACTGATCATCAGGGAAACGCAAATCAAAACTACACTAAGATATCACCTTACACCCATGAAAATGACAAAAATATCTAAAACTAACAGTAACAAATGTTGGAGAGGTTGTGGAGAAAGAGGAACCCTCATACACTGCTGGTGGGAATGTAAACTGGTACAGCCACTAGGGAAAAAAGTATGGAGATTCCTCAAAAAATTAAAAATAGAACTACCATACGACCCAGCTATCCCACTACTGGGTATCTATCCAAAGAGCTTGAAATCAGCAATCCCAAAAGTCCCATGCACCCCTATGTTCATTGCAGCATTATTAACAATAGCCAAGATGTGGAAGCAACCTAAGTGCCCATCAACAGATGACTGCATAAAGAAGATGTGGTATATATATATATATACAATGGAATACTACTCAGCTGTAAAAAAGAACAAAATTGTCCCATTTGCAACAACATGGATGTTATGGGAATTATGTTAAGTGAAATAAGCCAGATAGAGGAGGACAATCTCTGTATGACTCCACTCACATGAGGAATTTTAAAATGTAGACAAAGAGAACAGATTAGTGGCTACCAGGGGAAAGGTGGAGTGGGGGGTGGGCACAAAGGGTGAGGGGGTGCACCTACAACACGACTGACAAACAATAATGTACAACTGAAATTTCACAAGATTGTAACCTATCATTAACTCAATAAAAATTTTTTAAATAAATACATAAAATAAAATAACTTCTTTTTTTAAAAAGGCTGGGAATGGGCAGAACTGTAACTGGTTTCTAATATCCTTTCCTAGTCTAAGAGCTTCATATGTCACAAAGTAATAGTCACCGATAAAGTACCAACTTTTTCAAGTGATTCATGTTTTCTGAATAAATTAGAGTTGATTCAAGGCTGCTCTGATAATAAAATAACTCACATGGCACTGCGCTTTCCCGACTGGGAGAAAAGGGTACAACTTCTGCCAGAGTGCTAGAAAGTCAAGAACCTCTTATCTATGCTTCAGCCTAGGATGAGAGAACCCAAAAGAATGCTTACGCATCAGTAACACATGAAGCCACAGGGGAAAAAAGGCAGGAACCACTGCCCCTCGCCCCCGTAGCCTGGGTTACGAAGCCTCCCTCCAGCGTCCACCCCTCCCCCACCTCCTCCTTCCTCGTGCCTGACCTCCAGAATCCTGCACTAACACAGCCCATAAAACACCAGGCACATCCCCCAACTCTGAGTCTCAGCTCATGGCATTCTCCCCTGCTGAAATGGCCTTAAAATCTGGCCCATCTTTCCTCACCCAGCTACCATCTCATCCTTGAAGTTTTTCCCAGCTATCCTACATCGCTGAGCTCTTTCTCGTCTGAACTATTAAAACACTTAGCACTCACACAACCTTGACATGCTGTGTCCTGTCACCCTAACCAAGACCGCAACCTGTTGAGGGCAAACTTTCTCCAAGTCACCAGCTCTCTGCAATCTTACTGGAGTCAATAAACGTCCACTGCACATTCCGTATCCTCTGTACTAACACAGCCCGTGGCACTCAGGGCATCAAATGTGTGTGGACTAAAGCACCATCCATCGCGCTGCCATTTTTAACTGGCGGGAATAAGAATCAAAGCAGTTACGAAAAGACAGGGGAAACACCTTCTTCAAAGAACTCACAAACTACAGCCCAGCACGGCCTTTTTTGTACCGTCCTCAGGGTAAGAATGGCTTTACTTTTTTTTTTTTTTGAGGAAGCTTAGCCCTGAGCTAACTACTGCCAATTCTCCTCTTTTTGCTGAGGAAGACTGGCCCTGAGCTAACATCCATGCCCCTCTTCCTCCACTTTATACGTGGGACGCCTACCACAGCATGGCTTTTGCCAAGTGGTGCCATGTCCGCACCCGGGATCCAAACCAGTGAACCCCGGGCCGCTGAGAAGCGGAATGTATGAACTTAACCACCGCGCCACTAGGCCAGTCCTCTGTATATTTCATAATACACTAAATTTCAGAAACACACCCAGGAGTTCAATTGTTAGGCTGTCAGGAGCAGCCTCTCCCATTTCTCCTAATACCCGTCCCTCTGCCCACCATCCCCCAGTCCCACTACAAATCTCCATCACTTCTCTTTCTCTAAGTCAGGAATTCAACGGAAGAGAGATTTAACGCAAGTACCTGTTCCGCCTTTTCTGCCTCAGCCTTGAGTACCGGCTCCTCCACTTCTTCATCATATACACGCTAAACAAGGAAGCAAATTCATTTTTAATGGTCAAAACATTATTTGGAATAAATCACAATATAAGAATTCAATATACAATAAAGAAAGACAAAGACAGGGAGAAATGATTATTCCAAAAGTGGCTGAGGCCACTGGTCAGGGATAAAAAGCAAAGAACAGTAGTCAGTTCACCAAAACTTAAATTAAAAAAGATACAAATGACAAGAAACATGAAAAAAGTCAATCTCATTGTTGACCAGAGTCACAAAAACAGTAAGACAGCAGTTCTCACACCTTTTTGTTTAACCTGATACCTAATGCCGAAGGGGCAAGGACAGAGGTCCTCGCTGTGAGCCTCCTGAGAATGTCAACTGGTACAACTCATCTGCCAGGTCACACGATCTTTAATGTTTTGAGCAAGAGAAATGGTAAAGGTAAAAGTTATTTTCATATTGTTGCTTAAAATGGTTGATAAATTTTTATCATCCTATTTACATGAAAGCACATGGGCCAAGCCCATCAACGACTGCAGAGGCCAGGCTTTTGACCGACTCACACAGCACAGGAGGCAGGCCTCTCTCTTTTCCAAGACCGAGCGATCGCTCCAGCAACTCACTGTGATTTCCTTCTTTATTTTTTAACTATTTATTATCTTTTAAACTCCCAAAGTAAAACATGCTTGTTATAAACAGTAGGGTGATGAAAATGTTCTGGCATTAGATAGTGGTAATGGTTACAAAACTTTGTGAATATACTAAAACCTACTGACTTGTACACTTTTTAAAAGGGTGAATTTTATGATATGTGAGTTGTATCTCAATTAAAATTAATGCCAATATAAAGATATATGTGAAAGAGATGTTATTTAAAAATAGTTCCCTCCCTACCTCCAACCTAAGCCTTGAAATAACCAATTTAAGCTTGGTGTGGGCTCCTGTTTCCTGTGGCTCTTACACAAATATACAGACATATGTACACATTCAGAGTTCTCCCACTCTTCCCGCTTTTAAATAAAAATGCTTTCATACTATACACATTCCTCTGCCCCACTTTTTCACTTACCGTTCTCATAAACCACTTTCTAGACCAATGTATAGAGATCTGACTCAATCTTTTTAATATCTGCATAATATTCTATGGTATGAACTTGACCATAATTAGACAGTTCCTTATTGAAATTTCAGGTGCTACTTCTTTTTCCATACTTTTTTTTGCTAATGGTTCTATAATGATCAGAAATTTGGGGGGTAATTTTCAAAAACAGGAACAAAAGAGTAAATAAATCTTAAAATTGAGACTTTAAGACATGGCAGCTACCAAAGTCACTTCAGAATTTAAATAGCAAGACCACCTAACCTAACAGGTTGAGCTTCACACTGAAGTCTGAACAGCACCAACACCCTACGTTTTCTCCTGCCTGTCATTAAAAACTACCTCACACGACATTTCCAGCGTCCAGCTGGAAAGCCGAACACGACATCTAAGAAACCAAGCAGCAAATACACAAAGCCCATCGGATCTTTCGCGGGTGACTGGCACTCTGCATCTCAAGGACTCAGTACACAGCAGATAATCAATGCTAACTTCCTTCACCCTGACCAACTTCATGTGTTTTTCAATCATTTTAAAATCAGGAAGCCGTACTCAGGATTGTTAAATATCTTTGCTATTTCCCCTCAAAGGACCTTTTTCATCATTTGGGGAAATGGGGTAAGAGGTGAAGGCAGGAAACTGAAGAAAAAGGGACTATGCACTGGGGATTTCATCACAGATTATACGCAGCCCTAGTCCTTTTCATTTATGTGTGCTCTCATTCATTCATTTAAATATCCACTGAGTCCCTGTATATGAGGCTTGTCCTGGGCCCAAGAATACAACATTTAGCAAAAATATGGGGCTTGATTTACTAGGGGAGGTCAACGCATCAAATCACACTGATAAATGTAAAATCACAATCGTGGGCAGTGCTACTAAAGAAGTCATTAACCAGGTCAATTAATGTTTCAGGACAAAATTCCTAAATTAACAGGTTTAATGACATTTGAAGAATTGTGTTCCCTTGTGATTACACACTGAAGCACTGAAAATTAGTATTTCTCCTCCTTTAGAGCCCCTGTTGAGCCTTTTCTAGAGGTACTAATTTCTCTTGCCCTAGAAAGTCCTGACCGCTCCTCAGTTCACTACCTGAGTTTGCAACCTGGCAGCTGCCTCTGAGGTTAATTACTAAAACCCAGAAACCTGCCCAACTTTGAATGTCTTTCCAATAAACCAGGAAACCAAATGGCACCATCATTCAAGCCAGAATTGTAATACATGAGCACCAACGTCAGGGTTTGAAGAAAACACATAAAAAGCCAAATCACTGTCAAATGTATTATTAGCGTGCAGATTTTTTCAGAATTTTATTAAGCATTAGCTGCACTGCCAACATCATCAAGCTCTGCCATGAATGGAAAGAAAATGTAACACGTGGCATTACAGGGAGGTCTTGGAAGCAGTTAAACATGGCCGTGGCAACAGGTACATCCATAGGGAAATTCTGGCTGCAGAATGGAAGGGGAAGAGGCGTAAGTACTAAGGGGATGGAGAAATGGATGGAAAACAAGGAATCCAAGAAATGAGCAGAAATAAAGAACTATTACCCAAAAAAATGAGCAAAAACAAAAAACTAAATTGTGGAAAACTCAGAATCAAAGAAAACTTGGCCAGAAGAGCTGAAGAAAAGAGAAGTAAGACCTGAACACTGTGATTCAGAAAAAGAGGTTTACGATGTCCCCCACCATCACAGTATCAACTGAGTATCAATTTGGTACCAATGTGGGTACAAGCACATCGAGTACAAAAGAAGCCTCCCAATTCTTCCCCTCGCCCAGTCCAGGGCTGCAGCACTGACTGCAGAGAAGAGACGAGCACCTGATCTAGGGAAAATGGTAGAGAATGAGAGCAAAAAGTATACTTAAAAGGACACCAAACTCAGCTTGATGAAAAGTGACGGGGCTGCACACACGAGTAGAGTAGAGACGAGAGTCCTGTACACTGCCTCTTCCAGCGAGAAAGATACTCAGGACCAAGCACTGACATTCTGTGCAGACGACCAGAAAATAATGACAAATTCTACTAGAATCCTTGTTATATTTTAAACTCACTGGCAAAGAGATAACTAAGATCTTTATTAAGATCTTCATTTGACACATAGCTCCCCCCAAAAGGCTAGTAGTGGCATTTCAACCTAAACTACTAAAAAATGCACAAATAGGCTGCATAAGATGCCTGAATTGCAATATTTGGTCTTCTCTTAATCCTGAATCTTGGGATTTTTATAATCTCGCAATTTTCAAAATCTTTCCTATTACTTTACATCTAAGAATCACAGGAGATAGCCTACTTTAATAACCCTCTTCCACAGATTAATTAATGCTGATACTGAGATGGTTAGCCCACCCTATGAGAGACAGCGATCAGCTAAACTACCCTTCATCTCCATCCTCACCTGTTAAGCCTCCCCTTCACTCACTGGACTTCAAGCACACTTGCGTCCTCTCTATTCTGGAAATACACTATTACGGAAGACTGTAATTTCCTCGAGGACAGTCTCTACCTAATTTATCTATGCGTTCCTAGGACCTAGCACTTAGAAACTCACTAAGTAGAGGAAAAAGAATCACACATGGGTTAAAGCTCAGTAACCTATTTAGACTTGATTCTGTATCATAGGTTCAGCCATCATAACAAAACATTAGCTGAGAATGTTCTAAGTAGATACACACAAGCCTTTAATATAATTTATCTAGAACATAATGGACACAGTCAATAACTGTAGCCACATGCTGGTGCCCAGAGGATCAGACCAGGTGTATCGCTCCCCTTGCTCCCCTTACAGAACATGCATAAGGCCTGTTTGAGTAACATGCAATTCAGCACAACCGCTGACTTCTCTCAAAAGTAAAAAGGAACAGAAAGACCAAAATATAAGGAAATTTTATCACTAGATTTTTTAAAAGGCTTGAAAGAAAAAAATTTTTTTAATTTAAGAAAAAGCCATTAATCCTAGAGAAAGACGCTTCAATAACCAAGAACCACCACTTCCATCAAAATTTAGGAGGGAATTTAATAATAAATCACTTGATATCACCATGACTCTTCCTCCTCGAAAAAATATTACTTATAAATCCGATGTAAGTAAGTAACTCACGTTCTCAATGAACTGGGTATTAGACAGCATAAGGAAGTCATTGAAGACATTATGGAGGCGACAATCTGTGGCTTTAGTTTCCCGAATTAATCCGTCCACTTGTTTCTTGATTTCATGGGTCCTAGAGATAGTCTGCTGTGAGAATTCCTGTAGAAACTGTAGCAGCTATTTAAAAGATAAACGTATAGTAGTATCAATATTATATACATCTGCGTGTCAAAACAAAAGAGTTCACTTCCTTTCACCTTTGTGCGAGTGTGTGTGTGTGTGTGTTGGCATGTAAAAAGGATGCTGCTTTGACAGTACTAACATCAAGCGGCACTGAAAAACATTAAGAAAGCTCACCGAAGCAGTGGCAAGGATTCAATGCATACTCGCTACCTCGTTTCTGGAGGAATTTTAAAGCCCTGTCTGGTTGCCATTCTACGAGGGATCACAGACCAAGGGTAAAATAAGAAACCACCATTCTTAGACCAAAAAAAAAATCCTATTCATATGGGACTTCGGAATCACAATTCTGAGCTTCTTGGCCACCGGCCTAGAGTCCTACTCCAGGTCATCCAGACACTGGCTTGTCTACAGCCACTCAGTCCGGGTCCCAACACGGGATGGCTTCACTAATGCCACAGCAATCCAGGAGCGCAGCGAAACGGATCTGCCCGCGCACGACGGATGCGTGTGCATCGCCGGGAAACCCAAACAGGGACCAGAACCCCGCGCCTGGGCCGCAGTCCGCAGAAGCGCTCGGGGGGCGAAGGCCGAGCGGGCCGCCCCTGCCGGAGCCTGGGGACCGCCGGGCGCGGTTTGGAGGGCGGGAAGAGCCGTGTGCGAGGCCGGGGCCGGCCCGGGCGGAGGGGATCGCGCTCCGGTCCCCGCGCTCGCAGGCCGCGCGTCACCCCGGGCGCCCGCCCTCGCTCCCCCGGGGGCCCGCCTCTCACGCCCGCGTCGGCCGCCAGCGACCAGCTCTGGCTGCTCCTGCGGATCTCTTCCACCGACCAGGGCCGCTCCCACACCGGCTCGGAGGCGGGCGCGCGCTCCTGCTCCGGGGTCGTCCGGCTCATCTGCAGCGGGAAGCACGAGAAGAGGGGCTGAGACCCGGGGAGGCGGCGGCCCCGCCATGGCCACCCCGGGCCGCCGTCCTCACCATCCCACCGTGCAGCTCGGCTGGCTCCTGGCCCGCGGTGACAGCCCCCGCCGACGCCCACCAGTCTCTGGAAGCCGAGCCCCCAGCCGCGCCGCCCCGGCACGTGACCTGGACTCACGTGACCTGGCGCACGTGACCTGGCCTGCACGTGACCCGCCGTGCGGCACCGCCCAAAGGAAGCTGCGCTGCCCGCTGCGGCCGGAAGTTAGGCGGCCTGGGGCTGGGCTGGGGCGGGGGAAGCTGGAGGAAGGAACGGTGCCAACGCCAGGGGGCGCTGGAGGGGTGCGGACGGCCGGTTGGCGCATCATCCCTCGGAGCAGGTGGCGGGGCGTGATCAGCCCTCGAAGCACGTCTAGAGAGAGGAGTCCAAGAGGAGCTGGAACAACCAGCCTAGGGCTTTAGACGCCGCGCGAGGTGGGCGCAGCAAATGCTCTCCCCGGCTGCGCCTGGTCCTTGAAGTATCTCCGCTGCCTGTCGCGGAGTGGACGGGCGCTCAGTAACTGGGGGATGACTACCTATGTGGCCATCACCACGCTTTGATGACATGCTCAGTTTTCATTCTTTTGATGACGTGCTCGATTTCAACTCACTGTGTGCCGGTACTGCTTAAGATCCTTTACTCCCTCTGCGCTGCCTTCACATTCAAGATCGTTTTGTTACCGAACCAAAGTGGGTTCCCTCCTGGCAAGTTAAATCAGACTGTCCACCAGAAGTAGTTGTCTCACAAAGTAAAGTGTATTTGTGGCAAATAGGAGACCATGAGGAATCATTTCCAGAGTCATGGTGTCCCCAAAGAGAAACAGGGACATTTATTTCGGATGAGGAATGAATATTCAAAAAGGACAGGTGAGTATTTGCTTGTGCAGGCTCAGTTGGAAAACATGCTTCTGCATACACTGTAGGTTACGGTAATAAGGCCGAAGCTCCTCCTGGGGATATCTTAGCATTAAAAATAAGGCAAAGCTCATAGGTGTAGCTCTTGTGGTGAGGCTTGGTCTCATTCTGGGTGGTTGGTGATTGCATCTCCTTGAGGTAACAAAAGGAAAAAGAACAATTTGGAAAAACAGTTAAAATATCCAACCCCACCCTTGAGTTCCTCAGGGTGACTAGTCGGTGACAATATGACAGGTAAAGGCTCTTTATAATCTGATCCCTGCCTCCAAATCCATCCTCAACTCTCCCAGCTCCCCACTAGCGCTCAGTGATCCGGCTGTTGTCTCTCATGCTTCCTTGAAGTTGCCTCTGCTGAGTTCCACTTGTGCCAGACCAACCTACTTTAAAAAAAAGACCCCAGTTTCTTTCCATTCCTGGGTGCCCAAGGGCGTTATTTAACCTCGCAGAGCTTTCTTCCTCAGAAAAAGGAAAGTACATATCTTGCAGGCACATGGTATTAAATGTGGTGATATTTGTAAAACAGCCAGCACGGTGCCTGCCATATGGAGAGCGTAAACATAGATCCTACTACTTCCTCTATGCCCTGTGTTTGTACAACTCTTGGACTTTCTTTTGTTTTTGCCTCTATCACCTCTGTAAAGACTTCCCTGATTATCCCAATATAGTTTAAGGGTTCCCTTCAGTTATTTTCTATGTTTGTTAAAATATTCATCATAAAGTGTTACATTGTATTCTAATTTATATCTGTCTCCCATTTAATAATACTAGCTAACATTTATGAAATGTTCGGTATTCACCAAACACTTTATACGTGTTCATTCAATTCTCACGATGTCCCTATGAGGTAGGTACTGTTATCCGTATGTTATATTTGAGGAAACTGAGGCACAGGGAAGATAAGTAACTTACTCAGGGTTAGACAACCAGTAAAGAAGCAGAGCCAGGAGCCCACACCATTAGCCACTATGTCACATTAACTTCGTTTTTAAGTTGCTGTCTACCAACCTCCCAGCCATTCCCCTACATTTGGTTAAAAAAAAAAAAAAACGTATAGAATTTGGTTGGTAAAATTGAGGTGAGCCAGTTACCAAATTTGCATCTCATCTAACATCATCATGGGCAACTTTGGGGCCATGTGGATGACCCTAGCCTCCATATGCCTTAATAACCTTAATCTATATCCCAATTCTCAAAGCCCCTCTGGGGACCTTATCACCTGGAACTTTCTGACGTCTAGATCTGGACTACAAGCAGCCTCTTAAACTTCCAAGTCTCTCTCTTATTCCCTAGTCTGTTCTCGGCTAACCCAAGCCTTAGTCCCTCATTGCTCCTCTTTCTCCCGATTCCACTCTCTTAGCTTTATTTGCTTGCCTATTCTGCCTAGAGCCCAGAATATTAGCCTTCAACTCCTCTTGACAGCCCTGGAATACCCTTGCCTTATGTTTCTGACACAGTCTCTGCTAGTTCCTAACTTTGAATCAGCCCAACTTTGCCCTTTCTCCTTTCTGCTCCTGGGTAACTGAAGGAAATCACTACAAATTCGTATTCTGCAAACTTAGCTGGACCCTCAGCCCTGGTTAGAAGTCCTTTGACTTATCCTTGATCTTTATACTCATCCTTGATTAGCGATCTCCCTTCCATAACTTCACCAGGTTGTTCAAACTGTCCAACCCACTTGCCTCTGCCGGAGAGAACAGATTTCCCCTTCTCCATGTTTAAGATGTTTCTATGTCTACACCTGTGTCTCAGACAGCTCTTTATTTGCACATAACAGAATTCTGTTGGCAAGCTCAAACAAAATAGAATTTGGGGGAAAGATAACGCAGAGCTCATAGTACTTAAGGAAAAGTGAAGCAGACAGGTCTTAGGAAAAGAGATTCAGAGAGACCAGAGAGACTCAGGACATTCTCCTCTGAGCCACTGCCATCAAAATGACTCAGCTCCAATCATTTCCCCTTCTTATGTGTTTTCTCAGAACTTTCAAATTCCTGAGATAAATAGAATCTGATTAGTTGCCCTTTGATCATATTCCCACTTCTCTAATTGGCGCTTCTATCAAGACCATATAGAATGGAGACAAGTGGATCCCAAAACAAAACTTTGAGACTGTTCCCAAAAGCAGAGAGAAAGGATGCTAGGCAAACTAAAACAGTAGGCTACACACTCCTTCAGCCCCTTTCTCCCAGCATCTGGAAGAGCCATCCCCACTCTTGCCCAAGTCCAGTGACCACCATGTTGTGGAATTGAGCCCTTTCTGCCTCGCCGGGGATGGTGCTGTCTTGAACCCTTCCTGTGTGTTGGATCTTGCTGTCTTTACTGGTACTTCTCCCATAGACCTTTCAAATGTTTCAGCCATGCTTTTTATTGAGTTTGCTCATGTTAGGGGGTTCTTGCACTGCCATGCTTGAGAATTCAGATAAATCTACCTGTCATACAGTTTATTAAAACTTTATTCATTTGCATTTTGATAAGTTCAAAATCTTTTAAATAGTTTATAACAGGAATTGGAATTTTAAATCTGCTGCAAGTCTTCAGATTTTTGGTACTGTATGACCTTAAATAACACTTCTGCTTTTTTATCTCAGTTTATTCCTCAATAATATAACCTCCAACAAGATTTTGCTAGGAAAAACGCATAATATTCAGAGAATATACATGCCTCAACATCTAAGAGACTGTTTGTTCAGGTTTTGGTCCTGAAATGAAATTTTCAGCTTAACCATGAATCCCTAGTTTTTCTCTTAAGGATCCAACCTTCCCTTGGCTTAAATCCTCACTCAAAACATCAGAAGGAAAGCATCTGGCCTACAACTTCAAATAATGCCAACATCATTGCCCAGAAGCGGTTGGCAAGTCCTATCTGGAGACAGTATGGCCCTAGGAGTCCAATGGCTGCACTGACGGTTTAATCCAAGCTGAATTACTCTAGGAAACGCTCCCACATCCAGATACTATCACATTGGGATAGTTTTCCTCACCCATTTGCCTCACTCTTTTGTGTGTGCCTGTGTGTGTGTGTTATCCAATCTTTTTCTAATCGAATACATTTGATATATAATATTGTACAAATTTAAGGTGTACAACATGTTACTTTGATACATTTGTATATTGTAGTATGATTGCCTTTGTATGACGTTTATCACATTACGTGTTCTAGTACAATATAGGACAGTATTTTTGTCTGTATTCACTGGGCTGTGCATTAGATCACTATGGTTTATGTACAACTCTTTGCACATTTGTACCCTCAAACTACATCATTATCCCCCATCTCTGTCCCCTTGTAAACACCCTTTTACTCTCTATTTTTTACAAGTGTGGCTTTTTTTGTATTCCACATACAGGGGAGATCAGGCAGTACTTGTCTCTCTCTGTCTGATTTATCTCACTTAGCATAAGGCCCTCAAGGTCCATCCACGTTGTCACATTGCCTCGCTCTTGCCAGTAGCAAGTCTACAGCTCCTGCGTTTGGCAAAAAGGTTGACTGCATATAATATTTAAATATTTAATAAATAAATTAACTATACGTTTATTATATATAATTTAAATTTTTCTCATCTTTTAATGGTCTCACTTTTCAATTTGAGATCCTTTCATGGTTACAAAAAAGTTGTAAAAATAGTACAAAGAATTCCCATATATCCTTTACCCAGTTTCTCCACATGTTTATATCTTGCATAAACATAGTGTAAACAAAACCAGGACATTAATATCAATGTATTATTGTTGTCTAATCTACAGACCTCATTCACATTTCATCGCTTGTCCCATATCCCTTTATGGACAAGAGTTCCATCCAGGACCACATAGTATCCTTTAATCTTGGGCAGTTCCTTCATGTTTCTTCTTTATTCATGACCTTAACTCTTTGGAAGAATATCAACCAATTCTCTTACAGAATTTCTCTCAATTTGGATTTGTCTTTTTCCTCATGAGTAAATTCAGGTTATGCATTTTTTGGCAAGAATACAATGTGGAAAAAAACAAATATGCAACAACACTTAGGAACACACTGGAAAGGAAAAACTGAGGGGCACCAGGCTTACCAGATGTGAAAACATACTCTAAAGCCTCTATAACTAAAACAGCGTAGTATTGGTGCATGAGTAGACGAACAGACCAGTGGAATAGAATAAAAAGCCCCAAAATAGGCCCAAGCATGTATGGAAACTTAGTGTATTGGTGAAGGTGGCATCTTAAGCCACTGGGGCAAAAATGGACTTTTTTAAAAATGGTGCTGGAACAACTGGGTAGCCATTTATAAAAAGATAAAAATAGAACCATACCTAAAGTTATACATAAAAATAAACTCCAACTGGATTAGAGATCTAAATGTAAAAATGAAACCATACAAGTACTAGCAGAAAACATGAATGACTTCCTCTTTAACCTCAGTGTAAGGAAAATCTAACTATGGCTTGAAATCCAGAGACAATAAAAGAAACAATTGATAAATTTGAATGCATAAAAATAAAACTTTTTCATGGTAAAAATTAATAAATAAACTCAAAAGACAATTGACAAAGGAGGAGAAAATATTTGCAACATCTATCCCATACAAATGGCTAATATCCCTAATATATAAAGAGCTCTTAAAGATTAAGTGGCAAAGGATCAAAAACTCAATAGCAAAAATGGAAAAAAGAAAAGAATGGCTTTTAACATATGAAAATATGCCAGAATATTCAAAATTAAAGAAAATCACATTAAAACAGAAGACATACTATTTCTCATCTGTGGGAAAATATTAAAGAGCATGACAGTGCATTCTGTTAACAAGAGTGTGGGGGGAAAGGCATTCTCATACAGCATTGATGGGAATCAACCCAAAATGGAAAACGACCCTTTTGAAGGAGACCTTGGCAATATCTAGCATAACTATATACGTGTTTTTTGGCCCAGAAATCTCAACTTGAGGAATTTACCCTGAAGATATACTTCCAACAATATGAAAAACATATGTGCAAGGATATTTATTGCAGAATTGTTTATAATTGCAAAAGATTGCAAACAACCTAAATGCCTACTGAGAAAGAGAAAAGCAGCTCCTGATACCCAGGAGCTAGCTTTGAACTATAAGCTAGGTCTTGATGGGCTCCTGTTGAACATGAACAACTTCACAGAATGTCAGTACCAGACAAGGCCACAGTGTGACCAGGACTGATCAAGACCAAACAAGACCACTTGCAATCATATCTGAACACAAACTGATTCGTGAACATTGTCCCAACTACAAAATGAGCAAACATCCCCCATCTGGCTGGTATGATTGACTTCTGCTTCTTTACCACTTTCTTTATCACTTACACCTTTAGTCTCGCTCTTTTCTCCTTCTAGACGAGATTTATTAAGATACTCCATCATGGAGTTAGTCCGCTTCCTAACAGCATCCAATTCAGAACAAAGCCCACTTAAATCCTCCCACAAATCGCCTGACACAAGTCTGGATCCCAGAATAAGTCCTTCCTAACACCCTCTTTTTGAGATGGCCCCAGGATTTCTCTCGTACTCATTCTCCCCCAATGCAATGATTAATAAACTCAACTTGTTCAACTACAGGATGTGCTCCTGTTGCTATTTGGCTGAAAGGCAGTGACACCACACCTAAGAGAGTAGTTGAACAAACAATGTACCAGGCAGTGTGCTCAGCATTTTACGAGATTCATCCCATTTAATCCTCATCAAGGTGGCATAGTCTGTGAGTGGCATAGCATAGAGGTAAATACAGACAATACAACTCTGCAGACCCACCACCACCACCTCTAGCATCTCCTGGCGACATACCCAAGACTTTTTCCATTGTCATGGTTCATTTCTGCTTCCATTTCAGAAGCATTGACCTTCCTGGTAGGTGCCTTAGAAATCATTTAACCCAGCTCCATTATTTCCTGTCCCTTTCCTGCTCTTCCTCTTGCTATCCCCACACAATTAAAATTATCAACAGTGAAATTCCTATAGGAACTTCCCACCAGGATATTTGCAAAGTCAGTTCTATCAGGTGAGATCTTAGGCCCAGCGTCTTTGCTTCTCAAAGTTTAATGTGCCCAAGCATCTCCTGGGGATCTTGCTAATATGCAGATTCTAATTCAGTAGGTTTGAGGTGGGGCCTGAGACACTGCATTTATAACAAGCTCACTGGTGATGCCCAGGCTTCTGGCACTAAAGAATGTTGGGATAAAAGCCCAGGCTAAGAGTTCCCTGGCAAGCAGTACTGCTCCATGGTGCCAACCTTGGCAGCCAGTGTATCTCTGTGTCACAGGGAAGTGACTAAGAACGAGCTGACTGTCTCAGGGGAGAGAAGCCAGGACTCGCTTCCAGAGGCTCATGGAGGCAAGGGAACTGGGCCCCACAAATTATGTAGTGGATCCTAGGTGGGGGTTGCTGTATTTGGGGCCATCCTTCCTGGGTGGTAATTGGAAGAAAAGTGCTTAGGAAGCAGAAGCTGTCCTCTCTTGGACTGCTGGCGTCAGAGAAGCCCAGATCTAGCAGGACTGCCCACGGTTTCCTGGCAGTATCCCCGGCAAACACCAGAGAGGAGAAGGTGAGGAGTCTGCCCAGAGACTGGCCCAGGCACCAAGCCAATGCTGGCTCAGGGAACCAAGAATTAATGAGGATTATACACCAGCTACTTCCAGATTCAAACCATTAGGAACTTCAGGGGAGAGAAAGATCGAAAGAATCAGCGTTACAATAGTCAACACTGTAAGAATCCAATATTGTATCTTACAGACTATAATTAACTTCTGGGGTTTCAGACTATGGAAAAAGCTCTGAGGGCTGTGGGGATCAGAGAAAGGAAGAAAGGAAATACATTGGACTCTGCAGTGTGGAATCTGGATAATCAGAAGGGATTGTTGTTTTTGACGTTGTTGCCATGATTATTTTACTTTTACAACATCATGTCAGAAGGGCTCTAATTAAATTTTTCCAGTTTGCCAAACAGAAAGGTTTATAAGAAGTTGATTTGAAAGAAGAGAGAATTTTTGAATAGTAAAATGCGTAAATCTGAGACTAATTAAGAGGAATGACAGAAAGAGTCATTGTGGCTGTGTTTCCAGCTTTTCCTTGCCTACGTGGAGAAGGTTCCTCCTTTCCTGGGTGTTACGCACAAGAGCTCAGAAAGTGGATAGCGCACGTGAGGTCACAGAAGAGCTGTAATAGACTAGAGGCTGTACAGTTCATTGTGTCCCTGAAACCTTAGCTAAAGGATAATTTTTCCAGTCTACTTACATAAAAGCAGGACTTCCCAGCAGATATACACAGCTTCGTTTAGCAGGGTACTAGGAACCTGCTTATTTAACAGTGGGTACCACTGTCAGTAGTCCGCAGACAGGTATGGCGGACCCCTTTCATCCCTTAAGATTCTGGCATCTGGTGAGTAATACGGGGTGGAAGGGAGGGAGAGGTCATAAATCCTATTCTGCAAGGCTTGGTAAACTATTTGTGCCTACACATCCCTTTCTCTGAGTGCCTAGCCAGCCTAGATTTGCAAATCTGCCATCTGTGCAAAGGCAAACACATTCAGCAGAAAAAGAACTTGATCCTTAACCAGACTCATTCAACATATAATATGCAAATAATTCCTTGAGAATAAAATCTGACTTTACATAATAAGACTGAATTTCTTGCATCTCCCCCACCCCAAACTCTCCCCCGAAGCCGACACACACCACTCACTCCACTCTTCCTCTCATCTCATTTCCTCGGAGGCAACCTTAACAATGTGTTTGATGTTTAACCTTTCAGAGCTTTTTCTAGATGTTTATGTACATATGTCTCCCTATAAAAAATTATATGTACATATAGTATTGATTTATGTGGGTTTACACATATAAACTAATCCTGCACATTTCATTCTGCAAATATTTAAATATTCTCATTATGCTTATCTATATTGTCACGAATAAATCTAAATTACTCTTTTTAACTATTGCCAAGTATTCTGCAATATGAACATGCTATGGTTTATTTAGTCATTCTTCCATTGACATTTAGATTGTTTCCAGGATCTCACTGTTACAAGCAATGCTGCTAGAATGTCCTTGACCATACTTCCTTGCACATCTATGCAAATGTTTTAGTTTTAGTAGATATTTTAAATTGCTCTCCAAATTGTGCCAATACACTCCCGATGGGGGGACATGAGGGTATCTGTTTGCCCAACTTCCTTGCTAACTTGTGTTATTATCAAAATTAAAAATACTTGCCAATCTGAGCAGCAACAATGGTATCTCAATGCCATTTTATTTGTATTTCCCTGATAACTGGTAAAATTGAGCATCTTTTTATGTTTAATGAGCGATTTTAATTGTCCTTGAATGGCGTTTTCACATCAATCTCCCATTTTCTATTCACTTAAATCTTTTTTCTTATTGCATGTTTATCATGAACTCTCAACTATTTACACTTAACCTTATTATCTTCCTCTGCATTTTCTATTTACTAGGCTCTCTTTTTCTTTCTTTTTTTTGTCCCCATTCTTGATTTCTTTTGGGTCGATTGCATTTTCTTTGTTCCATCTTTTTTCCTCTATTGGTCTGAAATTTATACATTCCATTGTTATTTTTCTAATGGTTATTCTTTTTTTTTTTTTTAAAGATTGGTGCCTGAGCTAACAACTGTTGCCAATCTATTTTTTTTCTTTCTGCTTTTTCTCCCCAAATCCCCCCAGTACCCAGTTGTATATTTTAGTTGTGGGTCCTTCTAGGGTGGCATGTGGGATGCCGCTTCAACTTAACCACTCAGCCGTGGGGACAGCCCTGTCTAGTGGTTGTTCTTAATTTTTTATATCCATACATAAAGTTATATAAAATCTAAAGGTAGTCAGTACATGTAGACTCTTCCCAAACAGAACAAGAAATTTTCACTTCCTTCTCCCCAACTCGCCTATTGATATGGTCTAGAATATTCTACTTCTAAATTGTTATTTTAAACATTTTTGGCAATTAATACTAATTTAGTGTTAAACGATAGGATTGGCTGATGACTTAGGTAAGATTTCTTTTTTCATATTGCTTCTTCCTCTGGATTTCTTCCACCTTTTTCCACAAAGGTGTATATCTCAAGTAATTCTTTCAGCAAAAACTTGCTGGTAGTGAACTTTCTTAAATTCTGAATGCTTAAAATGTGCCTTTGTTTCACATGTGCTTTTATTTTATTTTTTTTTTTTAAAGATTTTTTTTTATGTTTTTTTTCCTTTTTCTCCCCAAAGCCCCCCGGTACATAGTTGTGTATTCTTCGTTGTGGGTTCCTCTAGTTGTGGCATGTGGGACGCTGCCTCAGCGTGGTCAGACAAGCAGTGCCATGTCCGCGCCCAGGATTCGAACCGACGAAACACTGGGCCGCCTGCAGCGGAGCGCGCGAACTTAACCACTCGGCCACAGGGCCAGCCCCTCACATGTGCTTTTAAATGACACTCTAGCTGAGTATAGAATTCTAAAGTGACAGTTCTTTTCCAACAGCTCATTGAACTTATTGCTTCATTGTCTTCTTGTATATAGTGTTGCTAATGAAATTTACAGTGAAAATCTGATCCGTATTTCCTTGAAGTTCAACTATCTTTCTGCTTTGGTAACTTTTAGCATTTTTCTTTTTATTTTGATGTTCTGAAATTTCATAGCTTTCTTCACTTCTGGAGAACGTTTAGCCATTGATTAAATATTCCTTTCTCCTTTCTCTCTATTCTCTCCCTCTGGAATTCCTACTAGATGAAAGCTAGGATGTCTTTATCCATTCTTTATATCTCTTAAATTTTTCATCTTTTTTTCCTTTGTGCTGCATTCTGTAAGACTTTCTCAACTTAATTCCCAGCTTGATAATCATACTTTGCTATGTCTGTTCTGTTACTCAGCCTATCTTTTGAGGCTTTTTTTCTTTTCAACAATTTGGGCTTTAATTTTGAAGATCTCTGATTGGTTCTTTTTCATAATTCTGTGGTTCTATTTTGCTTTATGTTGCTGAAGATATTAAATATACTTGTTTTAATTAATCTGTTGATTATGTGAAAGATCTTCCATTTGCTCAGTTTGTTATTTCTCTTTCACGGCAGTGGAATTCCTCAGACATCTAGCACTTATTGATTGTACACTGATTTTCTGGTTTAGAATTCTCCCACCTAACTCTTGGGATTCAGCAGAATTCCCATGTGGGTGTGGACTTAGGTTACCTGTGGCCTTGACTTCTCCCACGGCTTCTCACCAATTTCTCTCTTTTAGGTATGCCTCATTGTCTGTTTGTGTACTCAAGCACTCTTCCTTCATGATTTCAAGCCCAGCTATGAAGTCAGTAGCTTCTTTTCTTTCTCTGTCCTATCATTTACAAGGATACAGTATGGAGAGGCGTGACTTTCAGACTCTTTTTATTGCATCATCTTAAATCCCTAAATTATACTTTAAAACATTCTCAGCCAAGCTTTTGTTCTTTACTTAGGAGAATAGAGAATATCAGACATGCGCTCAGAGTAGGCATGCACATGCTCATGCTGCGGTATTTGAACTTGTTTTATAATGTATTGCAATAATATTTTAGTGTCAGTGCAGTAAATAATTCAATTTAATTTATAATTAAGTCAATATTGAATATCCCTGTTGAATTTACTTTGAGTATGAGTTTAAAAAAAGAAGGAACACTGATATCTATAGGGAAGACCTAACAGGAGTAGCTGACAAAGGGTTATAAATCTCGGGATAATGTGCTTGTTTTTGATGTGAACATTATTGCTCAGTCCAATCTAAAATAAAATCCAGGGTCAGTTCAGATATTTCCCTCCTTGTCTCTCATTACAAGATGCACAAGAGGAATGAAAACTCTCTCCACCGAGGCCTAGTTTTAACCCTCAAACCGCAGGACACATGCCACTGGGAACTGTCCTCTCCGTCTTGGCTGTCAGTCTTGAGTCCTTTGGGAAAAGGCCAGAAGATGGAAAGATGATGCTGTGAAAAAAGATGCTCTTCCCTTTGTTACCTTGACTGACTCTGCAGTTTTCGTCAATGAAATTTTTCTTTATTGAATGTAGGAAAAGATTTTAGGAATTTCCCTTTGTCAAAGGTAGGAAACAGAGGTCATTTTATGAATGCCTGTGCTTCCAACCTTTGAAGAGGAGTCTTTATAAAAAAAATTTTTTATTGAGACATAATTGATACTTATCATCTTATTAGTTTCAGGTGTACAACATAATGATTCAATATTTGTATATATTGCAAAATGATCACCACAATAAGTCTTAGTTAACATTCATCACCATATATAGTTACAATTTTTTTCCTTGTGATGAGAACTTTTACGATTTACTCTCTCAGTAACTTTCAAACATACAATAAATATTATTAATTATAGTCACCCTGCTGTACAATATATCCCCATGACTTTATTTTATAACTGGAAGTTTGTTCCTTTTGACTTCCTTCATCCATTTCTCTTCACCCCTCCTCCCACACCACTTTTAGCAACCACCAATCTGTTCTCTGCATCTATGAATTCATTTTTGGGGTGTTTTTGTTTGTTTGGCTTTGTTTTTTTTTAGATTCCACACATAAGCGAGATCATATGGTATTTTTCTTCCTGGAGAGGAATATTTATAGCCCATTTTGACACTATGGAGATAAAAACATCTATGTTTCTGTATTAATCTTTTTTGTTGTCTCTTGCTTCCCCTTATCTCTTAGTCTCTGTATACTATACCAACCTCATCTCTTCTTTTTCTTGTCTTCTCCTTTGCCATCTGGGCACAACTTCTCTTTCTTTGGTCTTTGTTTCTTCCCATTTTCTGATCATACGTGAATTAGAAAAATAATTTTAAAAAATAACTTGTTGCAGAGCCAGCCCCATGCCGAGTGGTTAAGCTTGCATGCTCCGCTGTGGCCCAGGGTTTCGCAGCTTCTGATCCTGGGTGCGAACATGGCGCTGCTCATTAGGCCACACTGAGGTGGCATCCCACATGCCACAACTAGAAGGACCCACAACTAAATAAAATATACAACTATGTACTGGGGGGATTTGGGGAGAAAAAAAAGCAGAAAAAAAAATAACTTGTTGCTTTAGTTAATAGAAATGTATTATCCTTGTTTTCATTGGCAAAGCCAATGAGTAAGAATTTTTGCCATTCCTTCACTGTAAACAACAAAAAAAATCTCCTGCACAGTGCCAAAACTAACAGAATTCTTTTTTAAAACCTTTTTTATTGAATTATAATATACCTAGAGAAAATAGCACCTATTGTAGCCGTACAGCTCAATTAATTTTCACAAATGAAACGCAGTTATATAACCAGTATGCAAATCAAGAAACAGAACATTACCAACGCTCCAGGAGCCCCCTTCTGTCTCCATCCAGTCTTCACCTCGCTTTCACCAAAAGGTAATCATCACCCAGACTTCTAATAGCATAGATTAATTCTGCCTATTTTCGTGCTTTATTTTAGTGGAATTAAATGTCCTGGTTTCGGTTCCCCTAAGAGCTGACCTTGAGACAAGGACTTTAGTGCACGTAGATTGTTGAGAAGGTACAGGGAGCAGTGGGTAGAGAGTGAGGAAGAGGTACAGGGAAGAGAAGGCAGCAGCCAATAAAGGGCATGCTGTGAGTCAGGCTATCACAGTGGGTGATCGGAGCTTACTCCCATAGGGAATCTCTGGGAAATACTGCAAAACACACTCAGAATTATCTCCCTCTGGGGGGGAGGAGGGAGCTGGGATATTTATATACCCAATGGTCACTTGTCTCTATAATGTCCTTTTTCTGCTCCAATATCCCACCCAAGATCTCATATTGCATTTAATTGTTGGATCTCTTTAGTTTTCTTTAATCTGGGATGGTTCCTCAGTGTTGTTTTCTTTTGTTTTTGTTTTTTGTTTTTCCTTCCACGACCTTAATAGTTTTGGAGAGTACTGGCCAGTCCGTTTTATAGAATGGGGACATTCTATAACTTGTACTTGTCTGCATTATTCCCCATCTTAAGATGAAGAACCTGAGGCACAGAGAAGGTAAATTACTTGCTCAAGGTCACATAGCTCACAAATAATAGCACCAGGGCTTGAATCCAGACCATCTAGCTCCAAAGTGCTGGTTCTTCACCACTAAGCTATGGTGAATTCTTAAACTATTTAACCGAACTATTTCATGTTACCCAGTGGCAATGGCTTTTCTTATCTGGAAAGGAAATATGTTATCACTTTTGCATACATTAGAAAATTAAAATTAATAAGTTGATAAATATTGATAAGTCGACAAGTATTTGTTAAGAATGCAAACAGTGTACAGTTGTACTAAGTACTTAGCGTACAGAGTAATCATGAGCCTTCGCCCTGGACTGCAGTGGTCCACCATCTAACAAACGACCGAGTGATCTAAATTCACAGTGTGGTGTGACTCATTACACTACAGTTGGTTGGTTTTAGAATTAATGCTTAATATACCCTAATAACTTACTATTTTAATTAAAAAATATGGTATGTGTAAAAATAAAAACCACAAGCAAACACTTCACTTATGCGGAGAACAAACCTTTCTGTGCCTCAGTTTTCCCATCTGAGAAAAGGATAATTGTGCCTGTTTCACAGGGTTATGTGCAATTAATGAGATAATACGTGGGGAGCATTTAGAAATGCTTGGCACATAAAGACTCAGGAAGTGTGTGTGTCCTCAGCTTAACAAAGCTCATATATGAAAAGACCCAGCTAACATCATACTCAGTGATGAGAGACTGAAAGCTTTCCCCCTAAGATCAGGAACAAGACAAGGATGCTCACTCTTGTCACTTCTATTCAATATATTAGAAGTCCTAGACAGAGCAATTAGGCAATAAAAAGAGTGAAAGGCATGCAAATTGGAAAGGAAGATGTAAAATTATCTCTGTTTGCAGATGACGTGATCTTATATGTAGTGATGGGGTTCAGGATACGCTACCCCAAAATATGGCACCATGGCATATTGAAGCTGAAGGGTTTTGAGAAAAGAGCAGAAGCAGGAAATTCACTCTGACTTTTAGCCCCATGCATTTCTTCCCTGAAATAGACCACAAAACCCTCATGTGAGGGGCCCTCCCTATACCTGGAGGAAAAGAGCATCCTTATCTCCAAAGATAAAGGGATGCCAAGAAGAACCCTAACAAACAGGCCTTATTGTTTCCCCCAGCTTACTATGATTGCTTCATATCCTCATACCGCATACCTCATAACCCATCATATTCCTCCATGACTGTCCACTCTTCATCAAACCTAGATAAAAGGACACAGGTCTAACTGTTTCTTTGAGTCTTCATTTCCTTATGAAGGCTCTCATGTCACGTAAAACTTATATAAAATAAATTTGTATGCTTTCCTCCTGCTAATCTGTTTTTTGTCCAGTTTAATTTTCAGACCCAGCTAGGGATCCTAAGAGGCTCAAGAAAAAGCTTTTTCCTTCCCTATGGTAGAAAACCATAAGAATTCCACAAAATAACTGTTAGAGTTAATAAACAAATTTAGCAAAGTGGCAGGACACAAAATGAACACACAAATATCAGTTGCATTTCTATATACTAACAATGAGGAATACAAAAGAAAATTAAGAAAAGAATTCCATTTACAATAACATAAAAAAAAAACAAAGTACTTAGGGATAAACTTAATCAAGGACTTGTACATGAAAAGACTACGAAAGACTTATACACCAAAAACTACACAAAATTGCTGAAAGAAATTACAGAAGACATAAAGAGATGGAAACACATCCCATGTTCATGGATTGGAAGACTAAATGTTGTTAACATAACAATACTACCCAAAGCAATCTACAGATTCAATGAAATTCCTATCAAAATTCCTGTGACTTTTTTTTTTAGAAATAGGGAAACTCATCCTAAGATTCCTATGGAATTTCAATGAACCCCAAATAGCCAAAATAATCTTGAAAAAGAAGACAAAATTTGAAGACTCGTATCTGTTGATTTAAAAACTTACTACAAAGCTACAGTAATCAAAACAGTGTGGTACTGGCACAAGGACAGACATGTAGACCAATGGAATAGAATGAAGAGCCTAGAAACGAACCCTCACATTTAAGGTCAAATGATTTTTGAGAGGAGTGTCAAAACCATTGAATGCAGAAAGGACAGTCTTTTCACCGAACTGAATATCCACATGCAAAAGAATGAAGTTGGACGCTTACTTTGCACCATACACAAAAATTAACTCAGATTGGTTCAAACACTTAAATATATGACCTAAAACTATAAAACTCTTAGAAGAAAACATAGGGGAAAAGATTCACGATCTTGGATCTGGCAATGATTTCTTGGATATGACACCAAAAGTACAGACAACAAAAGAAAAAATCAGTATATTGGACTTCATCAAAATTTAAAACTTCTGTGCATTAAAGAACACTATCAATAGGGTGGAAAGAAAACACACAGAAAAGGTGAAAATATTTGCAAATCATATATCTAGTAAGTGATTAATATCCAAAATATTATATAAAGAACTCCTACAACTCAACAATGAAAAAACAACCTGATTTAAAAATAGACAAAAGACTTGGATAGACATTTCTCCAAAGAAGATAAACAAATGGCCAATAGGCACATGAAAACACGCTCAACTTCACTCATCATTAGAAAATGCAAATCAAAACCACAATGAGACACCACTTCATACCCCTTAGGATGGCTATTATCAAACAAAACAAAATAGAACATAACAAGTGCTTTTGAAGATGTGGAGAAATTAGAACTCTTATGCACTGCTGGTGGGAACGTAAAATGGTGCAGCGGCTGTGGAAGATAGTTAATTTCCTCACAAATTAACAGTTAATTTCAGCAGCAGTTAATTTCCTCAAAAATTAAACATAAATTTACCATATGATCCAGCAATTCTATTTCCAGGAGTATACCCAAAATAATTTAAAGCAAGGACTTGAACAGCCATTTACAAACCAATATTCATAGCAGCATTATTCACAATAGTCAAAATGGGGAAAGAACCCAAACATCCATTGTTGGATGAACGAATAAACAAAATGTGGTCTATACATACAACAGAATACTATTCAGCTTTAAAAAGGAATGAAAATCTGACACGTCACAACATAGATGAAGCTTGAATACATTATGCCAAGTGAAATAAGCCAGTCACAAAAGGACAAGTACTGTATGATTCCACTTATATGAGCTGCTTAGAATAATCAAATTCACAGAGACAGAAAGAATGGTGGTTGCTGGGAGAAGAGAGGAAGGAAGAGTTACTTTTTAACGAATACGGGGTTTCTCTTTGGGAAGAGAAAAAAGTTCTGGAGATGAATAGTGGTGATGGTTGTGAAACAATGTGAATGTACCTAATGCCCAGTTAAAGACAGTTATATGGTAATTTTTATGTTATATATATTGTACCAGAAAAAAAGCATTTAAAAAGGAGTATGTGTGTGTGTTTTAAAATTTGTTAGCTATTTCGGCAAGGTAGGTTTACAGGAGAATATGCCTAGTTGGAAATATTTATTTATCTATTTATTGTTCATTCCATAACAGGGGAAGCATTGCTATTTTTTTTCCTGTGGTGGAGATAAGTGGTTGAGAGTACCTTCTCTGAACATGGGGAGGGTTTCAGTGACCCTGGCCAGTGTCTGTGATGTGGAGCCTCAGTCGCCCACAGCACCAGCTCTCAGGGCTGGAGCAGATCCAGATGTCGGCTCTGCCCACAGAAACCTGGACGAGCCTCTTCTGAGGGAGACAGGGCACAGAATGAGAGACCACACTCGGCCACCCTACCAGCTGCCTGTAGACTTTCCAAAGGATGAGGAACTATGACATTAGTTTCCAAAGTGTGAGGAACTATGGAAGTCTGGTACCGGCAAAGAGCATCCTTTCTAACTGTGTGCTCTCAAGATCCAAAAGCCAGACTTTGAGAAAGTATATTTCTGCCAGCTACGGTGTGTGATATCTACACATCCCCACATACATGTATCTATACATCTACTCTTCTCGAATTACTCTGAGTGACCAACAGGATAACTCTAAATCCTCACAAAATCCCTTTTAATAAGCTGCACATCAATGACTGACTTTTGCCTTTTGTATGAAAGTTTTTATCCAGTGTGTTCGGTAGTCTCACATTGCCCCTTTAGACCCTTCCCCTCCCTACTCTGTACCCCAGTGGGCTGACCTCTACAGCCCACATCATTCCGGTTGCCTCTTCCCCTGCCTTCTAGCTGAGCTTGGGCGCTGGAGGTAGCAGCAGCAGGTGATGCGGGAGGAGAGAGAGCCCCAAGTTCTTTATTCCCCTGACTTCTTCCCTGCCATAGCTGTGTTCCTTTCCAAAAGGCTTCTGTCGGGGGCCCTTTCCCATGGATCCAGCTCTCCCTCGATTCTGGTAACAGGTTCCACCCCTTATTCCTCAGGCCCAGGGTTGAGAATGCCTCCCTGTTACTGCTTGTCTCCGGGGACGTCGCATCTTGTCACCCACCTACACCTTTGTAAACAGTCCCTTTGCTAAATGTTACACCTGGAGTGTGCAATCTTTTTCCCAGTAGGACTCTGATTGCTACACTAAGAAAACAAAAGAGTAAGGAAGGGGGCACACCGGCATGGGAAAAGGAAGTAGCATCTCTTATATCCCAGATACTGTTGGTTCTGCATCTTATCTCACGTAATCCTCACACGAACTTGTGATGAAGATTCTGTCAGCTCTATTTTCTGAGAGATTAAGCAATTTCTGCAGATCTTCGAATAGTGAACAATTGAGTTGGGATTTAAATGCAGGTCTTCCTAAAAACAATAACCCTGTTCTTTTCCCCTATGAAGAGCTATAAGAGCTGTTATGGAAAATTCACCTCTGCCTGTGCTGCAAAATTGTTATACGTTACATCAATCGGTATCTGCAATGTCAAGTTCCATGTGAGAAATTTCTTTTACAAATTTTAGATTTAATTACATTTAAAAAAATTTTGTTATTTTAAAATTTTAGAAATCCTGGGGGAAATGTGTCTCTGTTGAGAATCTGGGATGCGCCCCTCTTTTTGAGGAGAGCTGTGTAACTTGCTTTGGTTTTTTCACCTCCCCAGAAACCAGGAAACTTCTGCCCAAGTTCTGGTTGCAGTTATAGTGGCCCTTTCACTCCTGTGAATTCTTCTGTCTTCTTTCCTTATCTTGATTCGCCATTTCTATTTGATCAGCTTCACTGTATGAGCCGTGTTTAGAATCCTTTTGGGAAAAAGTATGAAATTAATCATATACGTCACTTGGCTTTGCAGTTTATATTCGAGGACCCTGGCCTAACATCTCAAGGATGACACTAAGAGGGTCAAAAACAGGTGTAGACCACTGCGGGGCCTGAGCAAGGACCAGGATAACCTGCCCTACAGCAGGAAATCAGCAGAGCTGTCTTTATAAAGAAAATACATTCCATTGTTAATACAAACTTCAATTACAATGACCCAGTGATTAATTAAGGAAGAAATTGATACTTATGTGACATGGTTTAAATCTAAAATATAAATATCCAGTGTGTATAAAGAACTTCCTTCTTCTTTCATCAAATCCTGTTTGCTCGATGTGTTTCATGGGTAACTTGCCACTCAGGTAATAAATCCCAGGAAGCCACAAGGCTAATACTGTGGCTTACAAGATTGGGAAGATGCCAGCCGTTGCATGTCACCATCTACTCATGTTATAGTTACAGGATAATGGGATTTTCTTCATGGGAAGTGCAAGTACAAATTGCTCTTTCTAGTGAGTCTGTTTCTTTCAATAATGCCAGTCCATTCTTTGAGTTCAAAGCACTGTGTCAATTTCTGGCTCCAAAATTTCGCATAATCTCACATCTGAAAACACTTTTCTTTCAAATGGGGTGTGTGTGTGTGTTTCAAAGAGATTTGTTTGTAATTAAAAGTTGACTAACCCTAATGGCAAAAAGTAGAAGCTGCTAGCCTACACAGGAATGGTCCACCAGAGCTGGAGACGAATTCAAGGGCAGGCTGAAAGGATATGGGATAGGCATCAACAGCTGCTACAATAATATTGAAGAAAAAGTTGTTGACCTCGGGGATAATGCTTCTGGGGGCTTTCGAGAGCCTGGGTGGAAGCCTGTGGTGACATGGAATTGTGCTGTGCATTACCTCCCCCATCCCCTTCTTCCCCTTCTCCCCACCTCCTTCCCCCTCCCCCCATCAAGGAAGAGCTTGCTGCCCAACTTCAGGGAATGTGGTCAGTGGGTGACCTCCAGTTGTCAGCTCTTTCATGGTCCTTGGTCTTTCAGGGTGACCTTGGGTCACCTGAGGTTGCTGCTTTCCTGGAGCAACCTCATCCAGGAACTAGGTGAAGCAGGATCCAAAGTCCTGACCATTCCGATCCAAATTGGACACTGATGGTCACTAGTTGCTCCAGGGCACCCCCAGGTAGACTGGACCTGCATTGCAGTTCAGTTTTTTCCTCTGCCCCATCTGTTTTCTTTCTCTTCCCTTCACAGGTATTGAACTCTAATAAATATCATACACCTCAAACTCCATCTAAGTGGCTGATTTTGGAGAACTCAACCCTCAACAAGGCCTCCCAGATACCTCTCCCTATATTTATGCAGAGCACAAGGAAGGGCAACTTTCCTCCAGAAAGACTGCCTGCCTACAGGTACTTGTCTTCTCCAAGACCAGGTACTTGGCTAAACCACATTCTAAGTTAGCAGGTACTACTGGTCTTTGGCTTATTCCGATCATAGACTTGTCATTAGCCTCCATGCTCCTGGGTGGTCATGGGCCAGTCCTTCGATGCATTAACTGCATAAAAGTTAAGAAATTATCCCACTCAGAAATACCCCAGAAGGTCCTCTCTCCTGGGAACCTGGTGCTCTACAGGGCAGGCATCCCTGGCACCTCTGTAAGAACTAAACTGTTCTCTAGCTATTGATGGAAACCTAGTTCCAGTTCGAGAATGTTCCTGGTATTCCTTGTTGACGGGGATCCTGTGGGTCACAAGTCATGGAACATAAGCACAGTCATGCCTTGCTGGTCATGTTCACTCTGAACTCATTGCACAAAATAGGAGCAAGATCTGGAATGTTCAGCAGGCATCTCTTCTTACACTCTAAAACTATATGCACAGTATAATCTAGATATGATTCTGCTTGAAAGAATGTGCACAAGAGGGCTGGTCACACTTCTTGCTTCTGGACAGCAGAACTCAGTGGTTAAGACTCCAATCTGCCCCCTCACTAGCTACATGACCTTTAGCCAGCTACTTAATCTCACTGAGAATTTGTTTCTCCATCTGTAACATGGGGATGGTAATGCTTGGCTTATAGGACTATGCTGAGGTTGACATGACATAAAGTATTTGAATGTCGGGTACAGATCTGGCACATTGTAAGCACTCCACTAAGGGTATCTATTATGACCCTGATAGTTACTGTTACCAGAATACCTTCTTAGCAGCATTGCCTCTTTAGGGTCTTTGATAACTAAGAGAATATCAAGAATATCAGGTTCACAGAATCTTGGGAAGTTTCACTGCCCCCGTGTTGCCCACTAGCTTCATGCAGAAGCAGGAGCAGCTCAGAGGAATAAACGCCATGAAGGTTCATTTAAGAATATGTCCATCCATATCTTAATATCTTTCACAATCTTAGTGAGGCTCCTTTCATCATCTTGACAGCCCACATCCTATAAATAAACTGTTGGGACTGTTATCAAGAGGGGTGGAAATGGGAGCAGTTGATGGTTTCTTCTCGGCTCTTCTCTTCATCTTGCGGGTACTTGTCATTTTGTGGTTTCCAACACTTGCCAGTTAGCTTTCTCACAGTTTCCTATGGCTCCACGTGTTTGACTTCAAGTGAGTTTTTTTTTTTTTTTAAAGATTTTATTATTTCCTTTTTCTCCCCAAAGCCCCCCGGTACATAGTTGTATATTCTTCGTTGTGGGTTCTTCTAGTTGTGGCATGTGGGACGCTGCCTCAGCGTGGTCTGATGAGCAGTGCCGTGTCCGCGCCCAGGATTCGAACCAACGAAACACTGGGCTGCCTGCAGCAGAGCGCGCGAACTTAACCACTCGGCCACGGGGCCAGCCCCTCAAGTGAGTTTTTTTTTAAATGACACTTAAATCCACATACCTTTTCTCTGACATCGAGGATAGCTAAAACAAGTATTCACTTTATATGCATCCTGCATTGGCAAGGTGAAGAACCACAGGCGTTGTTAAATAACGAGGCTCTAAACCAAAGAACAGGCTCTCGTGCCCTGAGGCATGATGGGGAATGTGGGCAGGAGAGAATGTTGCCCATTGGCAGGGTCATAAACGAACTTTACGCGAACAAAGGGCCCAGGCTCAACCAAACAGGTGGTTTATAAATGGTCCCCGCCCTAAACATTATGAGCTGTTGGAGAACAAGGACAAATACAAGGGTCGACAGGTGACAGCAGAATTCTGACACTCAGGAGGTCCAGTGCTGCTTATGTCTGTTCCATTTTAGCATCTTCTTTTAAAGCATGTTCACCAGCGTTCATGTACCTAACTCTTCCTATTTTTGGTAAGTGTTCCCCCTCTGACGGAGCGATAGAAATCTCGTGGACCAAATGTATGCTGCATTCTTTTTGTCCCTCCCAAGTTTTTTTAAATTCTGAAAAATATCAAACATATATCATCTAGGTTGACTAGTTGTTAACATTTTGCCACGTTTGCTTTGCATCTCTGTCTATATTCTTTTGGAAGCCACTTAATGCAGACATCATGTCACTTTACCTCAATATGCTTCAGTTTGTATCTACCAAGAACAAGGATATTCTCCTTCATAAGCATAATATAATTATCACACTGGGGAAATTTAATAGGGATACAATACTGTTATTTAACATATTGTCCATCTTCAAAATTGCCCAACTATCCCAACAACATTCATTATAGTGATTTTTCCCTAATCCTGGATCCAATCAAGGATCATATCGCATTCAAGTGCCATGATTCCTGATAGTGATTTGCTTGGCTTCCAACTTGAGAACTCAACCACAAAAATTGCCTGATGACGACTGCGTTTCACATTCCCTACAACTCTCCTTTTCCATGTGAGTCACCATGATCAACCCTGACCCTGAATCTTCAAGCCAGACCTGTCACCCTTCTTTGAACTTCATCACCACCACTCCCACTCACAGCCAATCAAGGAAAGCTGCAAATAGCCTGGGGTCCTCTGCATCTATTACTCGGAGCTTTCCTCACTTCATGCCCAGCCTGCTTCAGTTCCACTCCAATTGCATCAGCTACCAATCATGGATTGCATCTCCCAGTTTGGGACCAGTTTTAAGGCCCTCGAACATGGTGTGATACTTGGTTTCCTTGTCTTTGACCACTGGCAAAACATTGTGACTCAGATTCTCTGCTCTGATTTTCCTCTCATTTGGTCACGCCAAACATTAAGCTGAACCATATGAAACTGCTGTTTTTTGTAGGTCAAAAACACACAGATATTTCGTATGGCTCAACATAAAAAATAACTCTTGGGTGACTCAAACACCTGGGGACCCAAAAGCTGGCACAAGCCTGCTTGGCCAGCACTACAGCAAGCAATTTAGTACTATACAATCTATTTCAACTTTGCGTTCCCAAATGTCTGATTATTATAGACATCTAATTGTTATAGACATTTATTATACTCTCTTTAGATGCCCAGTAAGTCCCTTCTTGTTCTTTTTCAGAACTATTCAGGCTACTGGTGCTTGTTTCTTTCCCCATGTGAACATTAGAATCAGCTTGCCTAGTATCAAAAATTTCCTGTAGGTGTTTTAAAAATAAATTTATAGATCAATTTAGGAAGAATTGACATCTTTATGATTTTGAATGTTCCTATTCAAGAATAGAATATGCCTCTCTATTTATGCAAGTTATCTTTTTATTCCTTGGTAGAATTAATTCTTAATAAAAACCTTATTGAGATACAATTCAAATACCACAAAATTCACCATTTTAAACTGTACAATTCACTGGTTTTTAGTATACTCAGAGTTTCCAACTCACTACAATCAATTTTAGAACTGCTCAACACTTCAAAGAAAAACCTCATATGCTTTAGCTATCATTCCTAAGTCCTCCATTCCCCTACCCCCTAGCAACCACTCATCCACTTTCTGTCTCTATGATTTTGCTTATTCTAGACATTTCATATAAATGGAATCATATGGCACATGGCCTTTTGTGACTGGCTTCTTTAATTGAGCATAATGATTTGAAGGTTCAGCCTGACTACATGAATCACTACTCCATTCTTTTTTATTGCCTAATTATATTTCCTTGAATGGATATGCCACATCTTTTTTATCCATTTAATAGTTGATGGACATTGGGATTGTTTCTGCTTTTTGGCTATTATGAATAGTGCTGCTATGAACATTTGTGTAGAAGTATTTGCATATGTTTTTTAATTCTTTGGGGGCATATACCTGGAAATAGAATTGCTGGGTCATATGATAATTCTATATTTAATATTTTGAGGCTGCACCATTACAAAGAGACTACACTATTTTGTTTTCCCACTAGCAATGGATGAAGGTTCCAATTTCTCCACATTCTTACCAACACTTGTTATTTTCTGTCTTTTTGATTTAGCTGTCCTAGTGGGTGAGAAGTGGTATCACATTGTAGTTTTGATTTGCATTTCCCTAATGATTACTGATATTGAGCATCTTTTCATGCGCTGAATGGCCATTTGTGTGTCTTCTTTGAAATGTCTGTTCAAGTTATTTCCTCATTTTTAATTGAGTTATTTGAACTTTTACTGCTCAGTTGTTGGAGTTCTTTATATATCCTGGATATAAGTCCCTTAACAGACAAACAATTTGTGAATATTTTCTCCCATTCCCTGGGCTGTCTTTTCACTTTCTTGATGGTATCATTTGAAGCAAAAAATTTTTAATTTTGGTGAAGTCCAATTTGGCTATTTTTCCTTTTGCTACTATGCTCTCAGTGTCATATCTAAGAGGCTTTGGTGAACCCAAGGTCACGAAGACTTACTCCCATGGTTTCTTCTAAGAGTTTTATAGATTTAGCTCTTCCATTTAGGTCTATGACCCATTGAGCTAATTTTTGTACGTGGTGTGACATTGGTTCCTACTTCTTTCCTTTGCATGTGGCGATTTGGTTGTCCCAATACTATTTATTGAAAAGACTGTGATTTCCCTATTGAATTGTCTTGGCATCCTTGTGGAAAATCAACTGACTATAAATGCAAGAGTTTATTTCTGGACTGTCAATTCTATTCCATTGATCTATATATCTATCCTTATGCCAGTAGCACAGTCTTTGTAATAAGTTTTGCAATGCGGGAAGTGTGAGTCCTCCAATTTATTGTTCTATTTCAAGATTGTTGGCTATTCTGTAGATCAATTCGGGAAGTATTGCCATCTGAACAATATTAAGTCTTCTCATTCATGAACATGGGGTGTCTTTCACTGTATTTATATCTTCTTCATTTTCTTTCAACAATATTTTACAGTTTTTAGAGTACAAGTTTAACATTCTTTTGTTAAATATATTCCTAAGTATTTTATTCTTTTTGATGTTCTTATAATTTTATTTTCAGTTTCCTCATTGGTATTGTATAGAAATGATGGGTTTTTGTATATTCATCTCATATCCTGCAATCTTGCTGAACTTGTTTATTAGTTCTAATAGATTTTTAGTGGTTGCCCTAGAGTTTTCAATATACATTTACAACTAATACAAGTCCACTTTCAACCAACACTATACTGCTTCATAGGAGTGTAAGTATGTTACAGCAGAGCATTCCCAATTTCTCCCTCACATCCCTCATAACATTGTGTCTCATTTCACTTATGTATGAGCTATAATCACGACACACATGGTTGCTATTATTATTCTTAACAAATCGTTATGTGTTAGACCAATTAAGAATAAGAACAATACAGGATTTTATTCTCCTGCTCTTCCTTTCTTTATGTAGATCCAAGTTTCTAACCTGTATTATTTTCCTTCTCTCTGAGGAACTTCTAACATTTCTTCCAAGGCAGGTCTATCAATGACAAATTCTCTCAAGTTTTATTTGCCTGAAGAAGTCTTCTTTTCTCCTTCAATTTTGAAGGATAATTTCACTGCATACAGAATTCCAGATTGGTTTTTTTTTAATAACACTTTACATATTTCTTTCCACTCTCCTTTTGCTTGTTTGGTGTCTGAAGAGAAGTCCAAAGTAATTCTCATCCTTGTTCCTCTATAGGTAAGATGCACCCCCAACTTGGCTTTTTCAACGTTTTCTCTTTGTCTTTGATTTTCTGCAGTTTGAATATAATATACCCAGATGTATGTTTTTTGGTATTTATTGTACTTGGTGTTCTCTAAGCTTCCTGGATTGATGATTTGGTGTGTGCCATTACTTTTGGTAAATTCTTAGCCATTGCCATTTCAAATATTTCATCTATTCATTTCTCTCCTTCTCTTTCTGAAAATCTGATTAAATGTGTATTATTCCTTTTTGTGGTTGTCCCATAGTTCTTGAAAGTTCTGTGTATTTTTTTATTCCTTTTTTCTTTGCATATCAATTTTGGAAGTTTCTACTGACATATCTTCAAGCTCAGAGATTCTTTCCTGATCTGTGTCCAGGCTACTGATGTGCCCATCAAAGAGATTCTTCATTTCTGTTAGTGTTTTGATTTTTAGTGTTTCCTTTCGATTCCTTGTTAGAATTTCCATCTCCCCTCCTTACATTGTCATGTGTCCTTGCGTGTTGTCTACTTTTTCCACTAGTTCCCTTAGCACATCGGCCATTGTTATTTTAAATTCCCAGTCTGATAATTCCAAATCTCTGCTAGATTTGGGTCTAGATCTGACACTTGCTTTGTTTCTTTGGACTGTGTTTTTTGTTTTACCATACCTTGTAATTTTTTTGTTGAAAGCATGGCATGATATATCAATAAAAGGAACCAGGACAGGTAAGCCTTTAGTGTGAGATTTTATGTATATCTGGCTAGTAGTTAAGCTGTGTTTACTGCCGTAGCTATAGGTGTCAGAGGCTAAAATTTTCTCCAGCATCCTTGTTTTTGACTTTCCTGTTGTCTTCGGGTTTTCCAAGAGACTCCTTAAATAGGTCTGAGGTTTGCATTTCTTCTGGCTGTAATCCTCTGTTATTATACAGGTGCCCTATTGTGGTGGTGGTAGGGTGTGGGAGGAGGGGAAGCATTCTATAATCCTATGATTAGGTTTCAGTCTTTTAGTCACCCTGAGTTGGACTTTCCTCTCTAGGTTGCTTAGGCTTTGGTAAAATCCCCACCAGTTAGGCTCTGGTAAAAGTAGTTTCCCTTAATGATGCTGGTCATGATATAGATTCCCCTACATTAAACTCAGTATATGCAGGGTTAAAACCAAAAGCACTTTCCCTGCTTACTCCCTTACTTCCTGGCACCAGAATCCACGATCCTCTACAGAGACAAACAACCAAGGATAGCAACCTGCAAATTTGCAGACTTCCCCCACCCCAAGCAGCTGCTTTCCTTGCAACCTTTAAAAACCCCTTGACCCCCATCTTTCTGGGAGACAAGATGAGATGAATTTGAGGGCTCACTCTTGTCTCCCAGCTGACATCACCTGAAATAAAAACCCTTTTCTTCCCATAAGCCTGGCATTCCAGTTTTTATTTGGCCCTTCTTGTGTGGCAGGTAAAGAACCTATGTTTGTAGCCGGTAACATTAAGAGCATGGCTTGTCAGGGAGAACAAAGAGCTCTGGGCTTATTTCAGAATGGTTACTTTTCCTCTCTCTCTGCCAAAAGAAGAGAGGATTTGTCTCTAATTTCACTGTGAGAACGCGGTGGGACTCAGAGAGGTAAGACTCATAAAAAGTGTGGAGTTTCCCCTAAGACTGGCCCCCCTAGGAGTTTTTAACTCTCCAGCTGGTCTACACTGAGCTTTCAGCAATTTATCAGTTATAGTTTAAAGTGTTTCTCCCCTTATTGGCTCCAGCTGTGGGCTGCTGCTCCCAGGCGGCTGTGGTTCTCTGTATCTGCTTCTGTCTCTCCAGTTTCCAAGACAGTAGTTTGTCCTGTGACCTCAATTCAAGATCAATAGAGAAGAGTCGTTGATTTTCAGTTTGTTTAGTTTTTTTTCTTGTCGTGAGAGCAAAACTCCTCATTTCTAAGCTGTATACATATAGAATCACAAACTAGAAGTCTCAACTTTTATCTTACTATTATCCTTCAATAAGACATATCACTTCATCAATGTCTCTTGCTGCTTTCAAGATTCTTTCTTTGTCTTTACTGTTTAACAGTTTGATAATGATGTGACTAAGTCTGGGTCTCCTTGAGGTTATTTTACGTGGAATTCAATGAGCTTCTTGGATGTGTAGATTAATCTTTTTCATTAAATTTTGGATTTTTTAGCTATTATTTCATTCTCTATTCTTTCTGCTCCCCCCTTCTTGCACTCTCATTATGCATATGCTGGTATTCTTGGTATTATTTCATGGTTCTCTAGGCTCTGTTCATTTTTCTTCAGCTTTTTTTCTTTTTGTCCCTCAAACTGGATAATCTCAATGGATCTTTCTTCAAGTTAACTGATTTTGTTTTCCACCAGCTCAAATGTGATATTGAGTCTCCCTAGTGAATTTTTCGTTTGAGTGATTAATTATATTTTTAACTCCAGGATTTCTATTTAGTTTTATTTTATTATTTCTATATCTTTATTGATATTCTATATTTAGTGAGACAGTGTTCTCTAATTTTTTTTTCTAGCTCTTCAGACATGATCTCCTTTAGTTTCTTGAATAAGTTTATAATAGCTCTTTTAAAGTCTTTGTCTAGTAAGTCCAATGTCTGGGTCTCCTCAGGGACTGTTTCTACTGACTGCTCTTTTTTCCTGTGTATGCATCATACTTTCCTGTTTCTTTGCATATCTCATCATTTCTCATTGAAAACTAGACATTCTAAATAATATAATTTGGCAACTCTGTAAATCAAATACTTACCACCCAGGATTTATTTTAGTTAATGGTTGTTGTAGCTGTTGTTATTTGTTTGTTTAGTGACTTTCCTGTGCTAATTCTGTAAAGTCTATTTTCTTTATCATGTGTGGCCACTGAAGTCTCTGCTCACTTAGCTTAGTGGTTAGGCAATGATTGGACACAGATTCCTTAAATATCTGGAACCAATAAGTCTCCCAGCCCTTGTCAAGGGTCTTGTGTCTGTGTGTTGGGGCACATCCTCAATGCTCTGTCAGTTTACAACTTAGCCTTAGCCGTCACTTCCTGCTTACACAGAGCCTCAACGTTAACCAGAGGTAGAGATTAGAGCCTTCTCAGTTCTTTCCTGGGCATGCACACTGCCTTGCACATACACATGGCCTCTAAATTCCCAGGAACATATTGACAATTTTCCGAGTCTTCTATGGACATCTCATCCCCAAATTCTTCCCTTTAAGATTTTAGTCAATCCCTTCTTTGCTACAACTGTTATCACTATTTCAGGTAACTGCAATATTCAACAGTCACTACTGGTTGTTTTTTTTTTTTAAACAAATGCCACAGGAATAAGCTGTTCACAGTGAGTAAGCTCTGAGTGAGGTCAAGTAAAGATAAGCCCTGTGAGTGGGGGTTTCTAGGACCCTCCAAACAGGTCAAATTATATAATTCTCTGGGAATGAGGCTTTTTCAGGAGCTTCAAACGTGTCCTGCTCTCTCCAGTGGCTGCTAGGCTGCTGGGTTCCACAGCTGCCATATATGTGAAGCTGTTGGCTTTCAAGGCTACCACAGAGCTGGGAAGAAGGGGATCAGGATAGGGCAAATTACAATGCCTCACAGCTCCCTGTTCTTACTGAGATCCAGCCTTTTTTCTTGAGTAGATGTTCTTTGGATTGTTACAAGCTTTTGGTTCATTTTCAGAGTTCTGAAAAAGTTGATTTTGACAATGTTTGCCAGAGTTCTCGTTGCTTTTATGGAAGAGTGGATTTTTTATGGTTCTTAGTGTGCCATTTCATTCCCTGGTGGAATTTTGAAGTTTCCTTTCCATAAATATTATACATTTCTTAAGTCTATTCCTAGGGAGTTTTTTTCTTGCTATTTTAAATATAACATTTTCTCCCACTTTATTTTTTTATTGTTTTTTCTCTTTATTTAGGAAACCTCTTAATCTTTGTGCATTAATTTTGTATGGAGCCATCTCGTTGAATTGTTGTATTGTGTATAGTAATTTTTTTGTTGTTGGTTCTCTTGAATTTTCAGGCAAATGAAGGTATCTTCTACAAACAATGATACTTTACCATCTTTTTCCCCGTCTAATATTATACTTCTTTTTCTTATTAAATACACTTGTTAATACCTCTAGAGCCATGTTAACAGTAATGAGAATGAATGTTCTTGTATTGTTCCTGACTTAAATGGATATTATTTCATTGTTTTACCATTAAGCTTGATGCTCCTTTTTTTTCAATCATTTTCATGGTTTTAAAATATGTACAGATGATCTATGCCCTCTGCCTGGTTGCTCTTCATCATGGGTTCATTTCAAGGCAAGCCTATCCCAGCCCTTCCTTGTCTAGGCTGAGGTCCTTCTATCATGACGCTCTTCCATATCTTCCCCTGGAGCAGAGGAACCAGGGCTTCATCCTCTGGAGGAATACACTAAACAGAGAAATATAGCACAGAAATGACAACAGCAATAACGACATACCAGAGGGCAACCTTTCAGAATATTAAAGCAAATATTGTAAATGGATATTAGCAAACAGAATCCAGAAGCACATTAAAATAACAATATGCCAGTAACATGTCTTTTTTCCAAGTATGCAACGGTCTTCCAATAAAAGGGAATATAAAGTGTCATCTTAAATTGTTGTAGAAGATGGACTACTATCTTACACCGTACACAGAAGTTAACTTAAAATGGATGAAAGACTTGAACGTAAGACCAAAAGCCATAAGACTCATAGAAGACATAAGCAGTAAGCTCCTTGACATTAGTCTTGGCAATGATTTTTTGGATTTGCCACCAAAAAGAAAAGCAATACAAGAAAAATAAACAAGTAGGACTACATCAAACTAAAAAAACCTCTGCACAGCAAAGGAAACTACCAACAAAATGAAAAGGCAACCTACAGTATGGGAGAAAATATTTGCAAATCATATATCTGGTAACGGGTTAATATGAAAATATATAAAGAACTCATGCAACTCAATAGCAGAAAAAGCAAACAATCAGATTAAAAAATGGACAGAAGATCTGAATAAACATTTTTCCAAAGACAGATGGCCAATAGGTCCATGAAAGGTGCTCAACATCACTAACCATCAGGGAAATGCAAATCAAAACCACAATGAGATATCACCTCACATTTGTTAGAATGGCTATTATCAAAAAGACAAGAAATAACAAGTGTTGGTGAGGCTCTGAAGAATGGGCATCCCTTGTTTACTATTGGTGGGAATGCAAACTTGTGCAGCCACTATGGAAAACAGTATGGAGTTTCCTCAAAAAATTAAAAATAGAACTATCATATGGCCCAGCAATTCCACTTCTGGGTATTTATCTGAAGAAAATGAAAACACTAACTTATAAAGATATAGGACCCCCATGTTCACTGCAGCATTATTTGCAATAGCCAAGATATGGAAATAGCCTAAGGGTCCATCAATGGATGAAGGAATAAAGAAAATGTGGTGCAGGTTTGCCCCGCCATCCAAAAGTTCGCCTTGCACCACTTTGCTTTTACAAAAGACCTACATTAGTGCCTGTTTTCACTAACCAAAAGAAATCTGAAGAGGATTTTCGCTTTTGTGAAAATAGCGTTCAGCGTTTTTCTCGCAGCGAGCCCTTATAAAGGCAGCACACACCCCGAGCAGCAAGAGTGGTACTACCAAGTTCATCCCCCAGGAACTACACTCAGCATCTCAGTGTCAAGCTGCCATAGCTTTGAACTGTGTCTGTGAGCATCTAGGCTTTATCGCGATCTATTTTGTAGGTTATCTTTTGGGTCTTGGAACACTCAACAATTTTTCCCATATAAATTAACGGTAATTGCTTCTTCGCTTGACACCATTTCAGGTTACAAAAGGTTTCATAGGAATGCTCTACTTTCAGATAGTAGGGGAAACCTGGACATATATACAATGGAATACTATTTGGCCATAAAAAAAGAATGAAATCTTGCCATTTGCGACAACATGGATGGAGCCTGAGGGCATTATGCTAAGTGAAATAAGTCAGACAGAGAAAGACAAATATCATATGATTTCATATTTATGTGGAATCTAAAAAAGAAAAAGAAAAACACTCATAGAACAAGCTGTGGTAGCCAGAGGTGGGAGTGGGGAGTGGGTGAAATGAGTGGAGGGGGTCAAAAAAAAAAAAATGTCGCAGAAGAAAAACCATATGATCATCTCAATAGCTGCCAAAAAGGATGTGAAAAAATACAAAATCTATTCTTGATTAAAAAAAAAAAACTCTTTGGGGCTGGCCCGGTGGCGCAATGGTTAAGGCGCATGTTCCGCTTGGCTGCCTGTGGTTGCTGGTTCAGACCCCGGGTGCAGACATGGCACCGCTTGACACGCCATGCCGTGGCAGGCGTCCCACATATAAAGCAGAGGAAGATGGGCACAGATGTTAGCTCAGGGCCAGTCTTCTTCCTTGAAAAGAGGAAGATTGGCAGTAGTTAGCCCAGGGCTAATCTTCCTCAAAAAAAAAAAGTCTCAGTAAAATTAGGAAGATATAGGTAATTAGGAAGAGATACTTCTTTAACATATCCTTTCCAGGGCTAAAAGAGCCCTTGGCCTTGTCTTCTGGTCACCAAATATTGTGTGCTTGGGAGGGAGGCATTTTCTGCTCACAAAGCAGTTCACTGATTCTCCAGACACCAGCTGGGGGTCCTACAGTTTAACCCAATTCTGGTACCATCTACCTGGAGATAGCATCAGGTTAAGGACTCACTGCCCCCCTAAATTCAGATGCCCATCGCAAGTCCAGGCTGTTACCTGCACTTCTGACAAACAGGGACAGGTTGGAGGTTCCCATGACCCTCTCCTGGGGTCAATTAATTTGCTAGAGCAACTCACAGAACTCAGGAAAACATTTTACTTGCTAGATTACTGTTTATTGTTAAAGCTTGTAATTCAGGAACAGCCAGATGGAAGAGATGCTTAGGGCGAGGCATGTGGGAAGGGGTGGGGAGATTTCATGCCCTCTCTCGGCACCACTCCCCCAGCACCTCCCCATGTTCGCCAACCAAGAAGCTCTTAGAACCCCATCCTTTCAGTCTTTTACGGAGGCCTCATTACATAGGCATGATTGTTTAAATCATTGTCCATTGGTGATTGATTTCACCTCCAGCCCCTCTCCCCTCCCTTGAGGTCAAGGGGTGGGACCCTCTAATAACATGCTTGGTTCCCCCAGCAATCAATCCCCATCTTCAGGAACTTTCCAAACGTCACTTCATTAACATAAACTCAGCTGTGGTGGAAAGGAGCTTGTTATGAATAACAAAAGACACCTTTATCTCTCTTATCACTTAGGAAATTCCAAGAGTTTTGGGAACTCTGTGCCAGGAATGAGGATGAAGACCAAATATATATTTCTTATTATAAATCACAACATTATGATACTCAAAATGAGGAGCAAAAGAAACTACATCTTGTTACTTTCAATACGTCAACTGAATTTTGATTTCAAGCCCCCACCCCAGTGGGATGGGAGAGAATTCCATCTCAGCCTTTTTGGGGAATTTTCTCCTGTTCTCCAGGGCATGTCAAGGTTATGGGGATTACACAGAGTCAAGATTTTGGAGAGGGTGCCCATGTGGTCTTCAGATTCTTGTCTCCTCTTCTTTCTAGGCAGATATTCATTGTCTCTGGCCATGTGGTCCCTTTGGATCTAGTAACTTAAAGAGAATCCTTTGGTAGGTGAGAGCCCTGGAGTTTCTGGTCTCATCTTCCTGATGGATCCCTCAACCATTCTGCCACTAACTAATTGCCTTGAGGAACTCAAGGGTGGGTTCGGAAGCATTTGACTGTTTAAGAAATGCAATCATCAACCACACTGAACCAGATCATGCCCCACCACAAAAGCATGCCTGTGACCTTTGCCTCATTTTTAGTGCTAAGATCTGCACTCTGGGAGGAGCTTAGGCCTTGTTACCATAACCTGCAGTAGATGTAGAAGCATATTTTCCAACTTAGCCTGCGCAAGTGAATACCCATCTCTCCCTTTTGAATATTCATTCCCCATCCAAAATAAAAGGCCCCTGCTTCTCTTTGCTGGGGACAGCCACAACTTTGGAAATGATTCCACGTTCCTTCCTATTTGCTGCAAATGAGTTCTACTTTGTGTGACAACTACTTCTGGTAAGAGTCTGGTTTTAACTCTGCCAGGAGGTGAGCCCACTTGGTTTGATAACAATTCCTCTCTGGGATCCTTTCACCTCCCCAGGGGACCTCTGGAAAGAGAGGCTCAGGTTTCCAGCTACATACCTCCTCCTGGCAGGCCTCCTATGGATAAATGATCCTGGATGCTGTGAGCCCGACACATAGGTCTTCCCTCCAGCTTCATATCCCTATGGCTTTCATTATTGCTCATCTACCATGGTTTCTGTCATATTGTGTAATCTGGAAGATCAGTGTTCCAATCCCACCACATTCTAGCTATGCACTTAAATAAAAATGGCAAGTAATAGGATATATTGGAATATATGAGGAAGCCATTTGGTGTAAACCTAATTCGGCCCAACCTTGTCTTTCCAAAAGGGCCTGACCGAGGCCGTTGAGCATGCATTGTATATCTGCTTTAGAGATTCCCTATGGCAAGAGCAAAGGCCCTTGAGATAAACGTGCAACTTCCCTCCCCCTCCCAATGTTGGCATCTCCTTAAAGATTAAGCATCTTTCTTTAGGCTGGGAACCGATTGCAGTGCTCATCTGTGATGCCCCAGCCCGAGGCAACACCGGTGGCAACACCTGCCACCCCGAGGCGTTCACTGAGACAGCAGACCTATCTGCCGTTTCCATCAGAGCAGCCTCGTGACTATTGTAAAAGGGAGATTTCAATCATATGTGAAACATACTCTTTGAGGGTATATAACCACCCTTATACCCCCACTTCTTTGGAGTGCTCTGTTCCTTTGTGAAAAGACTCTCCCGGGTTATAATCCTAAAATTTAAGCTCAGAATAAACTCTCCCAAATTTTCATTTATAGATTGGTTATGGATTATTTTCGTCGACACAGTCTTAGTAACTCACTTACCTCTCTGAATTTCCTCATTTGTGAAATGGGATAAATATACCTTCTCCCCTGGATTGTTGCGATGCCTAGAATGAGACTGTGCCTGTAAAAGAACTGGCACAGTGCCTGGCTACAAGAGTTTGAAAAATTGAAGCTACTGTTATCCTAAGCTGGGCCTCTAGCTCACTTGTAATAGAAAGCTCAAACAGAAAGACCCATGGGATAAACTCTCCCCCACTTCTAGCCTGGCTGCACTCACAGAAGTCTACTAAGACTGTGTAGCAGATCAAAAATTTACCCATTCTACTGCTCACTTGTGCTCTCCACACCCACCAGAACACTTCTTCTTTATTCCTTTAAGGTGGGTTTAATCTTCCTTATGAGCCTCCGTCCAGATGGGAAACGGAGCAGGTGTAGCAGTGAAGGCGGACTTGAAACCTGCCAATCTCATTCTCTTCTGATTCTAACAGCCTCTTCAGGATGACTCAGCCTCTTCCAGGGAAATACACAGATGTTTATTTTTCTTGGCCCTCCCCTTCCTCCATCCAATTCCAAGAATATAGGCCATGGAGAGGGGTGGGAAGCTTGCAAGACCTGCTATCAATAGGAGAGGAGGCCTTGGAACTATTTTCAGAGTCTTTGAAGGTCTCTGTTATGTAGAGACAAGTGTGTCTGTTGGGGTTTATGAGCCCCTTGTCTATCAGGTGTGGCTGGTGAATTAGTGATCTGTTCTCTCGACTCATCCCGGCTGGTAATCTTCCCTGACACTCAGGGCTCTGTTGTGGTCTTATGGGTGCTATGGCTTTCCCAGAGTTCTGGTTGTTATTCCCACTCAGCAAGGTCCATGTTGCCCCCAACAGAGCAACTACGTTCTGTGTTCCCACCTCTCCCGGGGACACCGAACGTCAAGATCACTAACACATCACACACAGGCTGTGGTACCCAGCCAGTTCTCCCTGCCATTGCTGTGCTTTCACCCTCCTGGCTGCAAGGTCTCCTTAGGCAGTAACCCTCTGCCAAGACTTCAAATGGACAGAGCCCCTCTGCTTTTGGCTTTTCCCCTTAATCTAACATGTTGTATCAGTTAGGAATGCTTTTGACTGCAAGTGACGGAAATCCCAACTAACAGTGACATAAATCACAAGGATTTTCACAAGGTCCAAGAGCAGAGGGCATGAGGAATGGTTTGGCAACTCAGTGATGTCATTGAGAGCCCAGGTCCTTTCCATCTTTTCTGTCTGTCATCCTTAGCATATTTTTTTTTTCAGTTCTTGTCATCTAATCATAAGATGGCTGCCTCAGCCCAGGTCATCACAGCCATGTTCAAGGAAGGAATAAGTGGAACAAGAAGCACGAGCATCTCTCCTCTTGTGCTGGTGCCTTTGGTTTGCAGACAAAATATTTGTCTCAAAAGCTCTAGAGGAAACTTATACTTGTGTCTAATTGTCCAGAACTAAGTCACATGGCCATCTCTAGTTTCAAGGGGGGCTGAAAAATAGCATTTGACTTTCCAGCCTCTGCAGGAGGAGGTTACCAGGGAGAAGGAAGTTAGCAGTGCATGGTGAGTAATCACCCAGTAATGTCTAACACGCGCTTTCCCCTCTCTGAGACTTCGGAGTCTAAAGGGGAGATTGGGACTCATATGTTTGACTACTATTTCCCCTAGGAGCATGGGCAATGGGGGCAGAATGCTAGGTTTGAATTCCTCATCTGAATGTTTTAAGGATTAACGAAAATTATTTATGTAAAACACTTAGCATAGTACCTGGCACAGAGTAAGCACTCAACAGATGTTAGCTATTATTCTTGTTATAGGTATTATTAGTATTATTTTTGCTTTTTTCCCCTTTCTTCATTCCTCCAGGCCCAAAGGGACAAGCTTCCTATTTCTTCTCTGCAGAAACTTTCTCTATTACATATCTTAAGTTTTTTCTACTGTAAGAAAAAAACTCTATGATCAAGTCAGGCTTGCGTTTGAATTCTACGTAAAACTTAAATATGGTAAACATACCATTTACCCTACAAACTGGAACACTTCATAGAACAAAAGAGAACACTTTTTTGGTAACAGCTTTATTGTTATTTAAAGTATACTCAATAATTTTTAATATATTCACAGTTTTACAACCATCACCATAATCAATTTTAGAACATTTTTATCACCCTCAAAAGGACACCCTGTACCTTTAGCCATAACCTTACCATCTCCCATGCCTCCCAGCCCTTGGCACCCCCTATTCCACTATCTGTTTTTATATATTTGTCTATTCTGGACATTTTCTGCAAATCGAATAATATAATATGTGATCTTTTATGACTGGCTTCTTTCACTTAGCATAATGTTTTCCAAATTCATCCATGTACTATCTGCATCAATACTTTATTCTTTTTATTGCTGAATTATATTCTATTGTATGGATATGCCACATTTTATTTATCCATTCACCCATTCATGGACATTTGGGTTGTTTCCACCTTTTGGGTATTTTGAATAACACTGCTATAAATGTTCATGTACAAGAATGTATTTGATTGCCTGTTTTTAATTCTCTTTGGTATATACCTGAGAGTGGAATTGCTGGGTTAAATGGTAACTCTATGTTTAACTCTTTAAGAGTTAAGTTAAACATAGAGTCAGGGAGGAGGGAAATTCCCCCTTCCACCCTTGTTGTGTTCTCATGGCTGGACTAATAATAAAATTGACACAAGGCCAAATTAACAACAGAAAAACCCAATTTAATTATGTGCATATGGGAGAATCATGAAAATGATGCTCAGAGAATAGACAAAGCAGGCAGTATGTGTGTGTGTGTGTGTGTGTGTGTGTGTGTGTATCTTTTACATAAGGATACAATAAATTTGTGAGGAATGACAGGACAAAGAAAGGTTTGAAGTACATAATTAGTGAGGCATTCAAGCAGAGTTTAGGCTTGAGGTAGTAAATTAGCAAGGTTTGTTTATATGAGCTTCTTTGTCCTGAATTCTCTAGCTCTGGTGATAAGGATGCAGGGAGAGCTCCCTTCACATGGGAGATTTATTTCTTGTTTTCAGAAGTAACAGAGACAGGAGAGAAAGAATGCCCTTTTTGCTTCTCAAGTAACTTTAATTCAAAATAATCAATGTGCTATTGTGGGATATTTTTGGGGTGGTCTGCCCTGGGCCTCAACAGTTTCCTCCTCAATCAAAAGTTGAGCTGGTAGATTCTTTCATTATTTCATTGAATTAATCTTTTAGTCTTGAAAATAGGTCAGTTCAGTTAAACAGTTGTGACTCATTTCAGGAGGTGATGATGCAGGCAGGCTTCCAAAGTTAGGTCTATCATACAACCAACCAGGTCTTTAATAAGAGACATTTCTATGGAAACAGAGATAAACAATGGCTAATGACTGGAGCAAATTATAAATCAGTTTCTGAAGCTAGGGGGAAGCCAGTCAAGAACATTTCTAGATGTCAGAATTGGAGCATCTTTTGCACTTTGACATGTCTCTGATGATGTCATTGGGTGTTCACATAAGCTTTCTGAGTGGCTTACACAGTAACAGGCATGAAGGTTGTCTAAACACGGGCTATTGTGGTGATCTCTCTTGAGTCTATAGCAAGTTGTTCAGCTTCAGTTTGCAGACCTTCTGGGAAAAGAGTAGCTTTAGTTCTTAATGATTCCAAGTCAAAAGTGGGAGAAAAATTGGAAAGGTTAGTTTGGAGAGTTGTAGCCAAATATTTGAGGAAACTAGAAAAATTTAGGATACAGTCCAGTTTTTAGGTAAACAAAACTTCAAGGAAAATTAACAGCACAAAATTTAATATTCACAAGTGTGTATTATAATTTCTAATGAGACCTAATTTTTCTCTCAAAAATCACCCTTAATTTTATCAAAGATAGTCAAATTAAGAACTAATTTATTTGCAAAGTAAGTCTAGTTTCAATAAACTTGGCTTAGTTATATACGTAAGTACAGCATAGAATAGCGACTGATCTTCTAGGCTCTTTTAAATTTGTTTTGCTGGAACTTTGCATAAGGAATCTCCAGATTGAACTTTTAATAGCCTCTCGAGAGTAAGAAGCCAAGCCAAATATTCCACCTGCAGTACCTATAGGTTTGGGTGAAATCCTCTTTTCTTGAGGCTCCCAACATATGTTTAGGTTCTTGTACCTGCCAGGAAGTGACCTTCTTTACTCACCTGGTTAGGCTGTTGGGAACCCTGTAAGTAAGGTATGAGGCTGTTTTTCCAAGGGGTTTTATTGGCTTCATAGAGTAAACCTTAATTCCTTCAAAGCTGCATGGTCATATCCGTCCATGAATGTCTCTCAAAACATGACATTCCAGTCAAAGTCTTGGTAATATAAATAATGTTTCCAATTGTGTCACGTGTTACAAGGAGGACAGATTCCTATTGAACTTACGTAAATAAATATATTATCATGAAAATAAGAATACTCACTGAAAGCTTCTGAATTCTGGAGGTATCAGGTAGGGAGAAAAAGTAAATGTTTCAATTCTGCTTACAAAGGTATTATACACCAAATTGCTCTAAGTCATAGATAGCTTAAGAAAAAGGGTTTCCTTAAATCTGGAAAAACAAAAGATTAAAAAACAGTAATATTTCAGAGAAAAAGTCATAAAGATTAGGGGCTGGCCCCATGACTTAGTGGTTAATTTCAGCGTGCTCCACTTTAACGACGTGGATTTGTGTGTTTGGATCCCAGATACAGACCTACACCACTTGTAAGCCATGCTGTGGTGGCAACCCACATGTAAAGTGGAGGAAGATTGGCACAGATATTAGCTCAGGGCTAATCTTCCTCAGAAAAAAAAGAAAAAAGTCATAAAAATTATGGTCATCCCCATCAGTTCATTTAGTCTCATGTAATTAATATTTGTTCTGGCAGAATCTAGTTTCTCTGTTAGTTCTCTTGACTTTGCCTGATGATTGAGGATAGGAACAGTGATATTCCAAGATGTTTGCAAGGTTTTCGTTAAGGCTCACAGGATTAGCCCAGTGAAGTGGGTGCCTTGATCAGCAGAGATTGTAGAAGGTATACCCCAAGTGGGAAAGACATTTTCTAGCAATTTTATTTATCACTGTGACAGCATCAGCTTTGTGGCAATGCAAGGCTTTAACCCATCTGGACAAAATACATGCAACAACAAGAACATCTTGATGACCCATACTAAGTGGCAATTGAATGAAGTCCAGCTGAAGGTGCTCTAAAACCCAGAGAGAGGAGTTCTGAGGCCTCTGGGGACAGAAGTAGTTTCTCCTATAGTGGATGGGGGAATGTAAAAACCGAAAAATGGGATTTGCCAGGGAGTCAGGAAGAAACAAGCAGCCATCTTGAGTTTCCTATAACCCCAACTGTTTGTTTAATTTACAGCCATTGTTTTCCCATCATTGTTTCTTTGATTCAAGAGCAGACTGTTGCTGTGTTACAAGGACATCAGGATGGTAAAATTCTGGCAACAAGGGATCTTTTTTTTTTTTGCAGAAACAGAATGGACTTCATCCACATGTATCATAAACTTTACAGATTCTATTGTTGCTGCCTTTGTGTGAAAGTCACCTAAGGTTCTTTCCTGATATTTAGGTTCATACCTTTTAGTGTGAGCTTCAATTTTGATGACAGACAACACTTCATACCAGGACATATTAGACTTACAGGAATCTCATGTAATTTCTTGAATTCTTATAACATATACTTATACAGACACAATATAAAGAAGTCTTAATGTTATTTCTTATTTGACAGTGCTTCCCATGTAATTTAACATATCAAATCAGTCTAATTCATTTAATATCCCTCTTTGTATAAGGAGAGAGGAAACATCTTTCAAGATGTTTCAGCGATCCTCTGAAAAGTCCCAAAGTTAGCTAATGGTCAAAAAAGACATCCTTTAGAATTTGATTTGGGGAAGTGTGTCAAAAATATTAAAGAAGCTTTAAAACACTTGCCTAAATAGGATCACAGATCATTATGAAACTTAATATTTAATTATCCATTTTAACAAAGTGACAGAAAGATTTCAAAAACAAATATAGAAAGTTAAATAGTTTCAGAAACTTAGTTCTTTTAATAGAAAAGATTAAGCATTTAACATAAAACACAGGAAATAGGTCTAACAAAACACCAAAAGGTAAGGGAAAACCTTTCATAATCTCTTATCAGGAGCAGATCCATATTCCAAGAATACTTCATTTTTTTAAGAGATGAAAAGAAAATTAAGTTCCAGTTATAAATATATGCTATTGCTATTAAAGCTTATTTTTAAAATTCTTAAAACAACAATTTAAGGGGCTGGCCCCGTGGCCGAGTGGTTAAGTTCGCGCGCTCC